>NC_082678.1:27366836-27480043 GCF_025265405.1 Mesoplodon densirostris | reverse complement strand
AGGAGCCAGAGGAAAAAATTATACACTACATGCAGAGGAACAAAGATAACAATGACAGCAGAATTCGTGCTTGAAAATCGTAAACGAGAACTCAGTGGAATAACATCTTTAAAGTAGTGAATTGAATTCTATCAAGCTAGAATTTTATACCCACATCTGTCAAAACAAAAGCAAAATAAAGACTATCTCAGACATACAGAAGCTGAAAGAATTCATTGCTGGTAGACTTTCACAATAAGAAATGTTAAAAGAAGTATTTTTAAGCAGAAGGAAAATGACACCAGATTGGAATATGGATCTACATAAAAGATTAAGAATACTGGATACATACAACAATGAAGACCCAATTCAACCAAAAATAAATAAACAAATTAAGAAAAGAAGGGAAAAATCATATAATCACTGCAATAGATGCAGGAAAAGAATGAAAACATCTAACATACATTCCTGATTAAAGAAAAAAAAACAGCCCTCAGTAGACTAGGAATGGAAGGAGACTTCCTCAACTTGATAAATGACTTCTACAAAAAACCTAACATCATACTTAATGGTGAAGGACAAAGTACTTTCTCACCAGGATCAGGAACAAGGCAAGGATATCTGCTCTCATTGCTTCTATGTGACATGGCACTGAAGGTTCTAGCCAGTGCAATAGGCAACAAAAAGAAAAGACACATTCAGAATGGAAAGGAAGAAGTAAAACTATCTTTATTTGCAGATAACATGATTATGTCGAAAACCTGACAGAAGCTACGAAAATGCTACTGGAACTAATAAATGAGTCTATCAAGTTTGCAGGGTACAAGATCAACATACAAAAAGATGAATTTGTCCTCAACAAACAATCAGAGATCAAAGTTTTAAAATGCTACTTATAAAAGAATCCAACATATAAAATACTTAGAATAAATCTGACAAAAGACTTGCACACTGAAAACTGTAAAATGTTGCCGGGGGAAATTAAGAAGGACCTAAATAAATGGAGAGATATAAAGTATTCATGGATCAGAAGATTCAATATTGTTGAGACATCAATTCTCCCCAAATCGATTTATACATCAAAACCCCAGTAGGCTTTCCTATAGACATTGACAAGCCAATTCTAAAATTCATATGGAAATAAAATTTAGAGTAACTAAAACAACTTTGCGAAAGAACAAAGTTGAAGAACTAACAGTAACTGATTTCAAGGATTATGAAGCTACACCTTCAAGACATTGTGATAGTAGTGTAAAGATAGACAAAAAGACCAAAGGAACAGAACACAAAGTTCTGAAGTAGAGAGATGTGGAGAACTGACTTTCAGGTTCAAAGGCATTTCAGTGGAGAAATGATAGTCTTTTCAACAAATGATGCTGGAACAACTGAATATCCAGGTGCAAAAAGAAAAAAAAAATGAACTTCCATCTAAACCATATACAGAAATGAACTCAAATTGGTTCAAAGATCTAAATGTAAAACATAAAACTATAAAACGTCTAGAACAAAACAGGTGAAAAATTTTATGACCTTGAGTTCGGCAAGATTTCTTAGATACAACACCAAAAGCATAATGCATAAAAGAAAAAAACAGATAAATTAGACACCATCGAAATTAAGAATTTCTGCCCTGCAAAAGACACTCCTGAGTGAACGAAAAGATGAGTCACAGAATGGGAGAAAATACCTAGCAACTTACCTATTGGATAAAGGACTAATTTCCAGACTATAGAAAGAACTCTCAAAACTCCAGAAAAATATAGATAAAAGATTCAAAGATATACAGATGGAAAATAAGCATATGAAAAGATGTTTGACATGATTAATCATTAGGGATGCTACAGTGAGATACAACTACACACCTATTAAACTATCTAAAATTAAAAATACTGAGCATAGCAAATGTTGGCCACAACATAAAGAAAATGCAGCTCTCATACACTGCTGGTAGAGATGTAAAATGATCAAACCACTATGGAAAATAGGTATTTTTTAAAAACTTAAACATACACTTACCAATGATGCAGCCATTCTACAGGCAGGCATTTACCCAGGAGAAATGGAAGTAAACATCCATACAAGACTTGTACACAAATATTCATAGCAACTTTATCTGTAATAGACAAAGACTCAAACAACTCAAAAGTCCATCAATGGTCAATACATAAATGGTGGTACATCCACATAAAGGAATGCTCTTCAGCAATAAACAGAAATGAATTACTGATATATACAACAATATGGATGAAGATTAAAATAATCATGCTGGGTTAGAAGCCAGTTAGAAAAAAGTATACACTGTATGATTCCATTTACATAAAATTCTAGAAAATGCAAACAGAAAGCAGATCAATGGTTGCATGGCGATTGGCAAGTGCAAGGAACGATGGGAAGGAAGAATTACAAAGAGACATTAAGAAACTTTCTGAGGTGATGGACATTTTGATTTTCGTGATGTCTTCATGGTGTGTATGTAAGTGTGTCTGTAAACACAGATTACTGCATGTCAATTATACCTCAAAAAGCTGTTAAAAGAAATGATATTAGATAAGAGAGACAATTGGGGAAATTTGAATAGCAACACTTTATTAGGTAATATGATTGTGTAGGAATTTAATTTCTTCAATACTGTGTATTAACAGTATCGTCGTTACACAGGGAAATAATTTTTAATATCCAGAGAGGAGGGCATCTAGCTGACAAGAGAGGGATCGCAATTGTGGCAGATGCTGTGGGACGCTGAGGAAGATGAGGCTAGAGCAGTGACCAATGCGTGATGGCACGGTGAAGACAGTCATTTGTCAGGTGACCTGACAAAGACGGTTGGAACAGACTGCTAAATGCAGTGCCGTTTCCGCATACTAATCTCACGCAATCCCCTCAACTAGCCTTGGCGTAACAGACAGTTTGTATTAGCTTGCCATATTGGAAGGGGGAAGGCACAATTTAAGGTGCAGTACGTTGTGTAATAAACTGTCACAATAGGGTCCTACAGAAATAGTTTTTTAAACTGCAAAGAAATAAAACTTGACACTTCCCTCACAACATATATGAAAATTAACTCAAACTGAATCATAGACCTAAATGTAGCTATACAACGTCTGGAAGAAAACGTAGGAGAAAATCTCTGTGATTTGGGGTTAGACAGTGGGGTCTCAGAGAAAGATTTCTTAGATTAAGACGCAAAAAAGCAGGAACCATCTAAGAAAAATTGCTAAGGGACTTCCCTGGTGGTTAAGACTCCGAGTTCCCAATGCTGGGGGCCCGGGTTCGATCCCTGGTCAGGGAACTAGGTCCCACATGCATGCCTCAACTATGAGTTCACATGCCAGATCTAAGAAGCCCATGAGCCGCAACTAAGGGGCCCATCTGCCGCAACTAAGACCAGCACAACCAAATAAATAAATTAAATTAATATGAAAAATTAAGAAAAATTGCTAAATTAGGGTTCATCAAAAATTTAACACTTCTAGTTTTCAGAGACATTTTAATATAATGAAGATAAGTCACAATCTGGGAGACGATATTTACTAAACACATATCTGAGAGCAAGGACTTTTTCCATTTGCCTTTTATTTAAAGCACTCTTAAATCTCAATAAAAATATCCAATTAAAAAATGGATTTGAACAGACACTTCATTTAAAAGGATATTTGCACATGAATAGACACTCAACATCATCAGCTTTTACAGAAATGCAAAATGTGGCAAAAACCACGAGATTCAACTACACACCTACAAGAAAGGCTAAAATTTTTTAAAAAAACAAATATAAGCATCAGGTGAAGATGTAGGTCATCTGCAACTCTCATAGACTGCTTGTGTGAAAGCAACATGGCACAGGCACTTTAGAAAACAGTTCAGCAGTTTCTTAAAAAGTTCAATAGGCACTTAGCATATGATGAAGCAATCCCACCCTGAGGTATTTTACCCCAAAGAAATGAAAACATATGCTCACACAAGACATATGTTCACACACACATGTGAGTGTTTTCAGAGGCTTTGTTCATAATAGCCAAAAAACAAGAAGAAACTCAAATGTGCATCGAACGATGAATGCGTAAACAAACTGTGTATCCACACAACTAGAATACTGCTCAGCGCTCAAAAGGAATGAGCTACTGACAGGTGCAACAAAACAGATGAATCTCCAAAGAGACTGGCTAAGTGAAAGAAGCCAAAAACAGAAAGCTACATACCACATGATTTCACTTATCAAATATTCTGGAAAAGGCAACATTATACGGACAAAAATCAGATTGGTGGTTGCCAGAGGCTGGTAGTGACAGGAGGATGGATTGACTACAGAGGGACATGGGGGGTCTTTTGGGAGTGCAGAAGTTTTCTTTACCTCAAATGTGGTGGTGGCTACAGAACTATACGTTTGTCAAAACACATCACACTGTATATTTAAAAAGAGTGCATTTTGTTAAACGAAAATTATACATAAATAAACCTGACTTAAGAAGATAATCAAACAAACCTAAAAATACAATTGAGTGAAAATCAATGTAAGAAAAATCAACTTACAGTGTTTCCAATTCAAGGGTCATCATGAGGATGCTTTCCATTGCGGTAAGTGACACTTGTGCTGTTCCCATGTCTCTGAAGGAGAAGCCCAAACATGCATGATATAAAACCCAAAGACAAAATTTCTAAACTGAAGAAGATACTTAACATGTGATTACTTCCACTTTGGCTTCTTACTTGCCATAGATGATAATGCCAAAGAGCTCTTTTGGAAGAAATTTAAATTTGCATCATCAAATTAATGACCTTGGTGCTGAACAGTACAATCATTTTCTATGATCCTCACTTCTCATTTTCAATTGCATCTACCTCTTTTGATCACTCTTTTTTTAAAAAAAAATAATGTACCCCTTATTCCTTTTTGCTTTCTTGGATAAATACTATTCCTATATGCATCTTCATGTTCCATATCTATATGTGTTCTTCAACACTGTTCTCATCCTCTGCTGGCTCTCTTACCCATATATATTCTTTCTTAATCCTTTTCTTTGCCAATAACTCTTATTTTCAATAACCCAGTTAAAATCTAAATTATGACTGTTTAGCCAAAGTACTCAATTTTTGACGAAAGTAAAAAGGAGCAGAAATTATCTCATGAGCCATGAAACTCTTACAATACTTACAAAGAGTTTAACGCTGGCACTTTAAAAAGACCAGAATCTTCAACTGTTGGCAAAGGATTACGATTGAGAATTCTGAAAAATGGAATGGAATTAAAATTATCTGCATTTTCAATTACTTCCATGAAAGTTTATATTCATTTTTTTTGGTATGGAACTTGAAGGTTAAAAATATCATTTTATGTCTTTACCTATATATCACCCTTAGAATCTGTAAAACACTCTTTCACTGGGAGCTACCCCGGTCTCTAGATGATAAAGTGGAGAAGAGAAGCAAACAAACAAACAATAAAATAGAAAAAAAGTGGCTAGCAAAGAAAAAATATGCCAAAGTACTTTTCACGTTAAAAACCCTCGAAGTGACTATGCTGGTAGGAAGCCCTTGCTCTGTAAAAAAAGTACTATTTCTAGTGTCCTCCATAATTCAAGGTGTTTTTCTTTCATCTCTACAAATTTTGAAAAATTTCATGATTTAAACTACTCAGCTAAAGACAAAAATAAGGCTAATTCCTTAGTTCTGGAGCCAAAGAAGAGATAAATCCAAGAGCAACTGGTGAAAGCCATACTCTCATCACATAGTCCCGTGTGTATTCTTGTGCCATAGCCTTTGTTACTGTGTATGTAATCAACTGTTTACTTGTCACTCTCCTAGATTGTCAGCAACTTGAGAGCAGGGACCACACTTTATTGCCATTATTATTCCTGTGCCTGACATAGTGCCTAGTATTTACTAGGCATTTAATAAATGTTTGCTGAATAAATAAATAACATTTTGTTTATATATCAATAAAATAAACAAATCAATTTTGGGGAATAAAATTTTATTCCAAAATGTTGGAATAGATTTTCTTCATAGTTCTTTCTTTCTTTCTTTTTTTTTCCCCTTAGTTCTTTAAAACAAATAAGGGGGAAAAAAAACCAGAAAAGAAACAGGAAGAAAGAAGAGAATATCTGACTTAAGGTTAACTCTACTCAAGAATTATTAGTGTACTTTTGCAGAATATTATAAAGATAATTATCAAAACTAATATCTTTTGGGTTGCCATGCATATGTGATCAGCATTTAACATTTCATCCTCACAGTAACCTTATGTGATATATATATTACACAATTGTACAAATGAGGAAACTGAGGCACAGAGGAGTTACATAACTTGTCTTAAGTCATCAAGCTCGTAAGAAGCAGAGCTGGAATTTGAACTCAGTTCTGACTCTAAAGCCTGTGTTTAACCTGAATGAAAAAAAAAAGGTTTTTTTTTTTTTTTGAAACATCTGTTACTTTAACCTTAATTTTGACAGCACTAAATATAGAAATACCTTTTCAAACTTCATCTACCCATCTGGGAAAGCCTCTATGAGAATTATATTTTCTCTTTTTATTTATTTATTTATTTATTTCTCTTTTTATTTATTTTTTCCTTAATCATCTCTTGTGATAAATATTTAATTAGCCTATGGCCATTGAGACTTTATAGATTTTTTTTTTAAATTGCAGGAAAATCAGGAAAAATGATGGAGGAAGGACATCTGAAAATTCATCCCTGCATAGAAGGAACAATAACAACAACAACAAAACTGGCAAAAATGGTCAGAATCAACTTCTTCTGAACTCTGGAAATTTAACCAACATGCTGGCAGTAAATGGGGGAGCAATTTATTCAAGGAAAACAAATTAATTTCTGTAAGAACAATGAGATTTGTGTTGCTTTAACTTGCCCTCGACCTTTGGTCTCCATGCCAGTGGTAGCCTTGAAAAACAGCCCACATCCCTGGTACCAGAACGAGCAGCATGGACTGAGAGGTCCTTCAAAGCCTCATTCCCAAAGAACTGTCATTGTTTTACATGTCTGGTGGTCCCCTGGAAGACCTCACTTGAAAGGCTTGCCTTTGACCTGACTGAGGGCTGTCTAGTGAGAAAAGCCTCTGCTCAGGTGGCATTTCTGGAAAACATTTTCAAGCAAATATTTTAACATGGCGGTGGCATGAGGCAATGGATAACAGTTTGGGGCAAAAAACAACCCAACCGCAAAGCTTTAAAAGAAAAGCTGAGGAATGAGATGTGCACAGACACTTTGAAATATTCCAATGTATTCCTGGGAAACTGGAAGACCACAAGACATATTCCTGGGCATCTAGGAGAATAACTGTTAGCATTAATAAATGAGTTCAGCAAGGTTGTAGGATATAAGATCAATATCATTTCTACACACCAGCAATGAGTAATCGAAAAATGGAATTTAGAAAACAATTCCATGTGGAACAGCATCAAAACAAATATAATACTTAGGGGAAAATTTTACCAAGTAAGTGCAAGATTCACACTGAAAAGTACAAAACTGTTGAAAGAAATTGAAGAAGATCTAAATAAGTATAAAGACCTGCTGGATTCATGGACTGGAAGATAATCTTATGAAAATTTCACTACTTCCCAAATCGACCTATGGTTCCATTGCAATTCCTATCAAAATCCCAGCTGACTTCTTTCCAGAAATTGCCAAGCTGTTTCTAAAATTCCTATGGCAATTCGAGGAAACAGAATAACCAAAACAATGTCGGTAAAGAACAAAGTGGGAGGACTCACACATCCTGGTTTCAAAACTCAGTTCAAAGCTACTGCAATCACAGTGTGGTACTGGAATAAGAACAGACATGTAAATCAATGGAACAGAATTGACAATATAGCAATAAACCCTCATATTTATGGTCTATTGATTTTCAACAAGGGTGCCAAAACAATTCAACGTGGAAAGAACAGTCTTTTCAAATGATGCTGGGACAACTGTACATCCACACACAAAATAATGAAGGTTCACACCGTATATGAAAATTAACTCCAAATGGATCAAATATCCAAATGTAAGAGCTAAGGCTATAAAACTCTTAGAAGAAAACACAGGAGTAAATCTTTATGACCTTGCCTTAGACAACAGTTTCTTAGATAAGATACCAGAAGCACAAACAACCAAAGGAAAAATAGATGAATTGGATTTTATAAAAACTAAAAAGTTTGTGCTTCAAAGGACACTATCAAGAAAGTGAATAAACATATAGAATGGGAGAAAATACTACAGGTGGGAAGAATAAGATGCAGTGGGGAGAAGAAAAGTGTAGTAGTTGCTAGGTGTGACAATCGCAAAATTTTGAACTATTACAAATAAAACAGCCACCCTGAATCACCCCAAAGGGCAGACCCAAGTTATTTTTGCTTTTAGTGTTTATGCCTTTCTAAATCTGAGAAGCTGCCAGGATTCTAGTACATAGCAAAAAGTGAGGACAACACCCTCAAGTGTGTAAGCTTTTGTGTGTACATAGCTATGTAAAGGAAACCAAAGCTAGCTGACTGGGGGAGCATTAGGGCGGCTCTGTGACCGCAGCTCAATTTGCCTTCATAGTGTGGACACACCTCCCACACTGATATTCTCAACAATGGGGTAAATAATTCAATAGGGATAAGGCTTTGATTTTCCTCTTATTCTCTCTTCGTGCTTATGTTCTTGGTACAATATTGATGTACCACGGACAAGCCAGCATGTGAATGTGCTCTGTCTGCTTAAGTTATATAGCCTTTCTACATTGTAGAGTCCTTCAGTTTCTAAAATCATGGAGCTTGTATTGTTAGATCCAATGAAGTGACTAAAAGAATTTTTAAACATAAGCCATCAGTCTGGACCTGCATAGGTGAATGAAGGAGAAACACTTTAGAGTCAGAGAAAAAAAGCATACTTAACATTTAGGATTATCAACCACTGCCGGTTTTCCATAGTATATTTCATTCCTGATTTTATCTGAAAGAGATATGATGACTACCACCATTCAAAAAGTGGTACTTTATTAATAAGCTCCTGGCTCATCTTTGAGGTAGATTTCGGATTTAAAATAGACTACCACACTGCTAACCACTTCACCTGATATTTCTCAATAACATAGAGGCTTCATTCAAGAAACCTACTGACTTATAATTACCTGACACCCGGTGATGAATCAAGGATTTGTGGGGCCTGAACCTCATCTACTTTGGGAAATCCTAGCTAATAAAAACAGGCAAAGTTATAAATAGAAAAATCGCTAGGACCCCTCTCAAGACCTTGGAAGGGACCTATGCAAGTGAGGAGCCCTGAAGCCTAAGGTTCATTGAATTCAGGATAAATCCACCTCAGCTGGGGCCCTTTTCCAAACTTATTTAATGCAAGCAACTTATAAACACCCCAGTAATATGTCATTATAGGTAGTAAAATGGTTTAACTCGAGGGTGGCATCTTCCCTTGGTGGCTTGCCTTTGGTAAGAGATGCAATAAAGTTTATATCTCACCATGGCAAATGTTTCCTAAAGCAAATTAGCTTTGTCTATTAGAAAGACTTAGTCCAAAACAAAGACTTACTATACTGTGACAATCTTTTGAAAGTAACTGTGAATGAGTCTTCGGAGTACAGTACTAATTTATTTACAACACCAGACAGTTCTGATTCTTTCACTACCTTTTTCTGTCATTTAAGAGGAGCACAAATTCCAAAGGAACAAGTTGGTGCCTCTTCCATTACAAATCTTTTCTAACCTACCACCCGTTTTCTACTTCATCACCCCCCTCCCTCACCTTGTTACCCTGCTGCATAGATGCTAGAATGGCTCTCATATATGTTTTCCCATCAACATCCATATTTCTCCTTCCAGTATGAAAGCTTCTTGGGGACAAAGTCCCTGCCCTATGCGTCTTTGTATCCCCAGCACTTAGTAGAGTGTTCACAGACAGTGGGCAAGGCACTCAGTGAATGTTTTGGAATGAATTCATTAATTTTTAAACTGTGATTTATTTATTTATTTCCACAATGTATTGTCCTGTGTTGCCTACATAACTATAGTGAAACTCTGATTCTTATAAGGAACTCTTGGTGTTCTGGGATGTTTAGGAAAGTTGGTGAGTTTCAGACGTTGTACTGACGCTACTAAAACCTCCTGGGGAAGGGACCTCACGAGCCTGCTCTCCGGTGTGCTAACAGAAGAAAAACCGACCCTCGGTGCTCTCTCCCCAAGGTAGGCGTCAGCAAACCAACAAGGGAAAGGAAGGAGGCCGCTAAAGATAGGCATCTGCAGGAATTGTTAACCCAGCTCCAGACACAGCCTCAACACCTTCATTAAGCCAAAATGTGGGAACTGTGTGAAGCTGGATTTCTGAACCACAAGACAGGTAAGAGAGTCTTTTCCAAAGCCAGGTGTAGAAGAGCTCTTTCCCTTGAGTCTAAAATCGCCTTCGGGCCACTGAACGTACCCACTATCATTTCCTTGTGCCATGAGAAATCAGAGAAGTTTTGAGCTGAAGGGGTGGAAAACCCACACTTCTTATTGAAGAGTAGTCAGCAAAGAAAACATATTGAATTAGGCCACAGCAAAGTCTTTTCTTTATATTTTTCACACTACAGCTGAACACAAACAACGTCTTTTTCCATACCTCAAAGGTTCCTATTGGCCACCGATAATTCACTTCAGCAATATATGCTTTTTTGAAAAATAATGTTCTGGGTGGCTGGGGAGAGCCCTGTGGTGGGTGTTCAGGAATTCTTTCTGCTTTACCATTTAAAAGAGCTAATGATGGTTGGGGAAGCACCCACACCCACTGAACCACACCCTGCTCAACTTAGTTCTCTGCAGCTCTGTGTTGCATACATTTTAAGCAGTTAGGAACTTTGCACATGAAAAGGAATCAAAGTGAAATTCAAAAGTGGAAGTTCCTGGACCATTCTCATATTGGAGAGGCATCCGTGGGATTCCATGACAATGCTAATCTGAGTGTTTTTGTTTGGTGCCTTTAATTGACCATGCCAAAGATCAGTACTATGGAAAGCAGAGCCTTTCATATATATGAGTTAAACAAGTCTCTTGGCCTCTTTGTACCTTAGTTTCCTCATTTGAAAAAAAAAAATAAATGGCTCTCAAGACATACTTTCCAGAATTCATACTGGGCTTACTTACACCCAGCTAACCAATAACTGCATGATTGCTTTTACACACAGTTGTTTACATGTATTCATCTTCTATTTCACTTACAACTTGTGTAAAAACTGCATTCCATGCCAGGCCTGAAACGTTCCAAAGCTCAGTTCTGTGAGTAAATTGCAACCAAGATTTCTACAAAAAAAGACACGAGCAAAAGAATTAGAAAAACAGATATTCTTTCAGAACATTTATCCATTGGCAATAATTCTCATTTATATATGATGAAACGTAACATCACTACTCCCTCCATACACTAAAGAAATCTCACTGTGGGAGATATTATGATTTATACTTTCATGATTATATATGTGGTGCATTAGATACAAAATACTAAATGCTCATTAAATACTTGTGTTAAGTGATCTTTATTTCTCTAGCTAGGCAGCACTATTGACAGTTTGGGCTGGATGATTCTTTGCTGTGGGAGGCTCCCCTGTACACTGTTGGATGTTTAGTAGCATCTCTGGTCTCTGTCCACTAGATGCCAGTAGCGTATACAGTTCTGACAAGCAAAACTGTCGCCAGACACTACCAAGTGTCACCTGTGTGCAAACTCACCCTGGTTGAGAACCACTGCTCTTGATCCTGGGGGATGTTGGATGCTCAGCATGATCCTGCTCTGTGCTGGAACTGTCACCTCGGGATACAATGGAGACTGAGCTACAACTTCCTTAAGGAGCTCTGGAGGCTGAGGTGGGGTCTTCTGCTGGACTGGAGAAGGTTCAACCTCTTTAGTGACCTGTGGATTTATGGGAAGTGCCAGAGCCAGAGATTTAACAGTGACCTTGTACAAGTGTGACTGCTGAGCTTCATTTACCCCATGATGAACACATGGTCAAACTACAACCTCCTTAAGTGTCTCCAAAGGCCGGGCGAGGGCCTCCTGAGGACTTGAAGTTTCTAGTTCCTCAGGGGCCTCTGAAGGCTGAGATGGAGCCTCCTGCGGAAGTGGAGGTGGTTCTACCTCCACAGTGGGCTCTGCATGCTGAGCCTGGGCCTCTGCCTGGGGTGAAAAAGATTCAACGTCCTCAGGGGTCTGTGGATGCTGAGCAGGGGCCTCTTGATGAAGTAAAGATTCAGCCTCCTCAGTGAGCTCTGGATGACGAGTTTGGGCCTCCTGCTGGGATGCAGAAATATCTCATCCTCAGCAGAAGACTCCCTGTCGTGTAGCTTTTGGGTCATGTGTTCCTTGCGTGTGGCGCTGAGAGGCCTATACATACCCCTAAGCCAAAGTGGCCGCCTTCTCCCGAAAAAGCCCTCCTAGAACACAGAAAGGGAAATATTAATTCTGCATCTCCCCTGCTTTCTCTGGCCACAGTACTTTATCCTCCTCACATCTACCTGACTCTCACTTTCCCCTGAGCTTCTCTTACGCAGCAGAAATCCAAAAAAGCCCCTTGGAGGAAAACACACACTGTTAGTGTTGCATGTCACTTTTCATCTCTCTCACAATGTGTTATCTCTGCTTTCATTAGGACTAAATGGGGACCTCAGTCCATAATCACAATGAGCAAAATCACCACAGACCCGGGATCATGAAAATCATTGCATGCATGCTGGCCTTCCAGAAGTTCTCTGTGTCTGTCCAAAATGGACCCCAAGTGTCTCTGGAGAGACATTTGTATGTGGCTTAGCATGGAGCATAGGCAGGATTTTCAGCCCCGTTCACCTTTCTTTGCCCTTGGCCAACTGCCCTCGTGCAGTGAAAACACTTGCACAACGGCACTGGGCAGAAACTTGTTACTCCCTTAGACGCGCTTCACACCAGTCCGCTTCGGACTTAGTCGCACATGCAGCATTTGCTGCGGGTGTGGGTGTGGGGAGAAGGTGATTTTATTTTCCTGGCTGCTCTATCCTATACGTTGAATCACACCAAGTAAACACCTGAACCCAACGAGCAAAGTCATCTATAGCTCTCTGACTTTCACTCTGCAGGCTGTCACTCAGGTGTCAGTGAATTGTGGAATCCGTTTAAAGGCCACGACCAGCAGGGAAGCACAAAATACTCTTTTTGAATACAAATAGAAGAGAAAAAAATCACAGTGCACAATAAGTTTGTTTCAGAAACTACTTATGTCCATATAGTATGTGTCTACTCAACTGTGACCTAAAACGTAGCTCACAGCCCAAGCACAGTGTGTGATCAGTGGAGAAGTCCTCAGTGGAAAGGGACCATCTTCTTCTTGGTAATCACCAGCAGTATGACCATGGGGCAAGGTAGTTTCCCTTTCTCTTTCTCCAGTTCCTTATTACAAAAGGAAGAGACAAACTACTGTCTAAAGTTTCTCCCGGTTAAAATTCTATGAGGTTTGGATAAAGGGAATAGAGAGTAGGGGCCTGAAAAACAGTAGGATGAGAAGGGAAGTTTTCTTGCCACTTTCCAGAAGGGACTCATATGTTCTACCTTTCGTCAGCTTTGAGTGAGGCCAGCCCCTAAATCCACAACCATGAGGCCCTCCCTACCCCAGAGCCTCCTAGAAGGCCTCTGGCCTGGCCTGATGCCTGGGAGCCAGGCATCCGCCCAGCAGGAACAGGTACAACCAAAACCTCTCCCCGTCCACCCTCTTTCCTTAAAGGACTAGTGAGAGCAGATGAATGTGTGCCAGTCCTGTTCTAACTCAGCTTGGGCTGCGGAGCTAATTCTGCTGAGAAATAAACTAGGGTAAACCATTAGGGTAATCAAGCGTTCTTCCTGCCTTTGCTGAGGAAACTGAAATAGATGAGTTCTAAGTTCTCCTCTAGTTGTAAATTTCTGCTTTCAAAGACCAATATTTACCTTCTGCTTCTTTTTCTATCTTCCTCTTTTGCAATTCTAGGAGAAGAAATCTGTTTTGAAAGAAAACAGGATCATGATTATCCATTACAACTATTTCCAAATCCTTATTCATTCCTTTTGACTTTAAATCTTATCTATCCAGTAAGATGATAACTCTTTCAAGGAAAGGAATTCTACCCTGTTTAAGAATCCTTTGACTCTTCCACAGTACCTAACTTAGGGTCTTGCATGCAGCTGGCGATATATTTTATTGACTGTTTTAGATAATGTTCAACAGATAATTCCTAATAAAAACTCTCAGAAGTAGGAAAAGAAAATAAAAGTATCTGGCAGAAACCTAAGCATTGTTCTAAAGTCAAGAACAAGAGTAGGATGCCCAATCATTACTGCTACTATTGAGCACTGTGGAGGAGGTCTTAATCAGTACGATAAGAAAAACGAAGTATTGGAAAGAAGAGACAAACATATCTGCATATGAAACAAGGGACCCAAAAAGACCAAAAGAATCAACTGAAATTTTATTGGAAGTAACATGAGTAAGATGGCTCCATACAAAATCAAGAGATCAACATATTAGCCTCAATAGCTTTCCCATAGAACACAACTAACTAACTAAAAAACAGAAGGAACCTCCCGTTCACTATATCAATACAAATGCATAAAGCACCTAGGAATAAATTTAGCCACAAATTTGTAAGACCTATGTGATGAAAATATTAAAACTTTTTTGAAGGACGTTAAGAAGTACTTACATGGCATGAGATACCATCCTCCTAGAATGTTGTAAAGAGGTCAATTCTCTTCAAATGAAACTAAAAATTCAATGCAATCCATTTTATAGCCAAAATAATTTTTAAATAAAACCTGGCCAGCTGACATTTGGTAGAGAATATATGTAAGAATAGTTATGAGATGTATGCAAAAGAAGGTCAAAGAGTAGGACCTTGCCCTACCAGATATAAAATATGTTATAGAGCAACTGGAATTAAGCAGTGTGATATCAGTACTGGTACAGGACAAGATAACTGGATCACAGAACAGCATCCAGATGAAGATAGCATATTAGACCAGGGAAGAAAGAATAAACCATTCAGTGAAAGATTTGAAAAGAATCAGATCTTCATGTAGGGGGAAAAAGTTAGATCCCCTACCTCAACCACACGAACAAACAAATACAACAAATTCTGGACAGATTATAAAAGTACTTGAAGAAAATATTAGAGATGGTTTTTACGTCACGAGGTGACAAAGGCCTGGCTAACAAAACCCACCCCACATGAGCCATGAGGAGACGACAGGCAGATATGGTGGCAGACTGTCAACACACCTCCTACTCTTCACAGCCCTTGCCCCCTTTTCCCCTGGACTGTTTGTCTGCTTCTTGTTGACTTATAAAACTCTTGGGAGTTCCCTGGTGGTCCACTGGTTAGGGCGTGGCTCTTTCACTGCTGTGGCCCGAGGTTCAATCCCTTGTCAAGGGACTAAGATCCTGCAAGCTGCACAGCATGGCCAAACCCCACCACTTCGAAACAAACAAACAAAAACTCTTTATGGTAAAGAAATACTGGCTTTCATTGAATTTCAGTGTTTCGAATATTTCCAGTGTTTTTGTCTCTAAGGAGACAAGACAAAAGAGTGGAGTAGGGAGCACCAGCTTTGCAGTCGGGTGAAACTGCCTTCTGCTTTGGGTTTGGCCGCTGGGGCCTTACACTGATCTCCTTCATCTATGAGGGAGGGATAGTAATATCATCCTCACAGGACTGTGGGCTTTAAATCAGACAATATATGGAAAACTCTTCATCTTATGCTCGGCATGAATCAGTGCTAAGCTGGTGTCACAGACAAGATGGTGGAATATATCAAAGGCTCTGCTTGTGGCATCAGGCTCTGAAGGCTCTTTCCCACCAGAAGATTATAGAAATATTGCTTTTATTTTCTTCTAATACCTTTATGTGGTCTTTTTTCACATTTATGGATATATGTTTATTTAAGATGAAACATGGGGATCTGCTATTTACCCCCCAAATACTTAGGCAGCTATTCTATCACCATTTATTCATTTTCTTCCGCTGATTGCAATAGTAAAACATGACATTTCAAAAGTCTTAAGAACACAGGGGCCTATTGCTGGACTCTATCCTACTTCAAATAAATATTCGGTTGAATTATTCCTCACTGTGGAATTGACATAACGCCTCATCTCTCTTCCGTTGAACACCATTATTGTCTACCATAGGAAGGACACTGCGTGGCCCCTGTCCTCCAAAAGCTTATCGTATATGTGGGGAGAGGAAATAACGGTTAGGACTCCTCGCTTTCACTGCCGAGGGTACAGGTCCAATCCCTACTTGGGGAACTAAGATCACACAGGCCCAAACAAAACAAAACAAAACAAAACAAATGCAAGAAGTTGAAAACAAGAAAAAGGGGACTTTACAGAAATTCTAAAAATGCCAAAGGCCATATGCCACCTGAGATGTAGAGGGTACAGTCTGGGCAATGGCCAATGACTAGCAAGCTAGTCCCCAGCCTCCTAGGCTCAGAAATCATACTCTTCCTCACCAAGCGAGAACTCACGTCTTCCTGTTGTGGCAGTCTCACTTGAGCAATATCACAGGATTGATCAAACATCAGAATGCCAAATTATTACTTGACAATGAGAAATACATCTGTTCTACACACAGGGCATCTGTGTCTACACAAGCAGAGAATTACCTTCTGTGGGGACAGGCCTCCGTGGCACACTGAAGCACAATCACAGAATCGAAGGCTACTTGGTGACAACAGAATTAGAAAAGGAATCAGCCGAGTCCAGAATTTAATGGGAAGGCCTGAGGTAACTGGATCCATCCATCTCCTCAACAGGCAGCCTGGCTAGTGGGCCTGACTCGGCAGTTATGCTGCCTAAGGTGCCATCTCTACTCTTGGGCAATGTGAGGATGGGCACTGCCCATGTTGGTCTCTCCTCACCTTTTCTATGCTTTCACTAGTGACCAACCCTCCTGCAGATAGACACATTTCTCTTTAGAAGTTAGTACATCATGTCAGGTTTGATTCAAGTGTGATAGGCCAGGAAGCCATTGGTCCTTACACATCTCTGCTCAGCTCCATGATGTGCTAACCTTGGTGGTTCTCTCCTGGGGGGCTGCCTTTCAAAAAACTGCTTACCACTTTTGTGAGTTCTGAGGGGAGGGGACTGCTTTGCTATGGCCCCTAAGAAATGGTGACAAACCTCACAGGACTAGGATCAGGAGGGCTGGGGTATTCAGGGAAGGCTTTACAGAGAAAGATATCTGAACTTGAGTTGGCTTTTCAGAGATTCATAGGAGTTCCACAGGCAAAGCAAAATAAAGGAATTTTCGATGGACAAAGCACAGACAAAAGTAGGAATGGGTATGGTGTAACTAGCGTATAGTGAGGAGCTGCTTTGGCTGGAATGGAGGGCTGCCATTACAGGAGAAAAGATAACTAAAGTAATGTGGAGTGGTAGGGTAGAATCAAGACTGTCAGCCTATTAAAATCACTCTTTTAATGTTAGCAACTGCCTGCTGGAAAAGTAATAAACCACTATGTAACTGAACAAAAGGTAAACAGGCTAGCTCCAGGAATAGGCTACTATAAATATTTGAGGGTAGCCTGCTGCAAGATTTTACTTGCAGTGTTTTAATGGAACCTATCTACACAATTCCTAATACACCGGAGAAGAAAGCTGCTAAGTAAACCTGAGGAATTGACGAGATCACACTTTTGTCTTTTAGGCATGTCCTTTTAGCCCTCCCAGGGTGACTGATAGCTCCTTGAGTATGGAGATCCTATATCTCTCATCACTTCAGCCAAGAAGGAAAGAAATCAACGGTAGAATGAGAGTGACTGGTGAGTACCTCAAATCAGCATACTTTCTTGAGTTGAAGAAAATTTACTATCATGTCAACTCTGGCCTTCTTATAAACTTCACTTGTCAAAATAGTCCAATAGCTTGTTATCATGGATCCAATTCCATAGGGATCTCCTGGGAGTGAAGTTCCTTTTAAAAATCCTGTGGGGACTTCCCTGGTGGTGCAATGGTTAAGGATCCGCCTGCCAGCACAGGGCACACAGGTTCGATCCCTGGCCTGGGGAGGTCCCACATGCTGCGGAGCAACTAAGTCAGTGTGCCACAACTCCTGAGCCCGTGCAGCTACAGCCCGTACTCCACAACAAGAGACGCCACCTCAGTAAGAAGCCCATGCACCGCAATGGAGACCCAACGCAGCCAAAAAAAAAAAAAAAAAAAAAAAACACACACACACAAAAAAACATCCTGGGAATATACTTTTCATTAAAAGAACAAAGTGTATGTCAGTCCTCATGGCTAAAGGGAAGAATCAAGTAGTAGCAGGTGGAAAGGTGGATTTGATTCTCAGTTTCTGGGTTCTGAATCTGAATTAATTATTGTCCTTACCTCAGTGAGACAGAGAATTCTAACACAAATCGTCACTACTACAGGTACAGATACTGCCAAGATGAGTTTGTTGCTATAGTCATAACCTGGAACTTCTTTTGTGAGCTAAAGAAATATATCACAATTTTTAAAAACAAGGAGATAGAAGGGATGAAAACTTACGATTCTTCATCCTATTCTAAACGATAGCTAACTATTCTTAAACTACTATGAAACCCAATCCTTCCAGGCGAGTAGCTTCTATAAGAACAAGCCAAATTTAATGTTATTAGTCTTATCATTAGCATTTTCTTCTACAATTTATCTACAGTTTATTTATCTTGTGTTATGTCCTTTTCGCGTCTACCCTAGGAATAGTGACACACTCTCTCAATGAGCAAAGTTGGAGATCACTGTCTTAGCCCGTTTCATGGCTGAAGATAAGATACTGACTAGGAGTCCGTGGTATTCCCGCTTGGGCACGTTAATGGCATGTCCTAAACTGAGTAAAACTCCAAGTCCCATGTGTCAGGGGTTATCCTCACCTCACTTGACTCCTGCTCTTTCTGCTCACTCTGGGCTTCTGTGCTCTCAGTGATAGAGTTGTCAGCTTTCCACTGGTCCATATCCCATTCCGCTTTGGACACATTTACTTCTTGCTGCTTGCTGAGAAGCTTCATCAGGAGGCCTGTTCTAGAGATGAGGTTGGCACAGGCCAGCTGCACGTGGGTGTCCGAGCAGTCTATTTTCAAAGTCTGGATAACATGAGAAATGAGCCTTTGCACGTCATTGTTGGGGATGAGGGACCAGAGCTGCTGGTTTAGCTGAGTTTCAACTTGATCACCCGGGGATGCGAGCCCTGGGAAAGTGAAGCCTGTGGGCTTAGAGGATAATTCAGTGACCATGTTGTGGTGCTCCCATTGTGTTTTGTTGCTGTGTTGAACAGCTGGCATACTGTTGTCTGCAGCGACAGTAGAATGTGCAGTGGAGACGTTCCTATGGCTAGTGTTTCCAGGGCCGGTTCCTCCTGGCAGAGTAGCGTTTCCTGTAGAAATAATTCCTTCAGAAACATTTTGTGCAGTATTGTTTTCTGAAGTAGTGTTTTCTGCAGAAGGGTCTGAAAGAGAAAATAATTCTGGAAAAGGATTTTCCTGAGAAGTCACTTCTCCTGAAGATGAAACAGCCTCTCGTGGAGGGGAATTTATGAGACTCCTCACGACAGAGAACGGAGGGCTTGCAAGCATCACTCTATCAAGTGAACTTTTCTTTCTGAACTTTCGACTCCCTTTTTTCTTTTTTCTTTTTGTTTCTTTTTGCGGTACACAGGCCTCTCACCGTTGTGGCCTCTCCCGTTGCGGAGCACAGGCTCAGCGGCCATGGCTCACGGGCCCAGCCGCTCCACGGCATGTGGGATCTTCCCGGACCAGGACACGAACCCGTGTCTCCTGCATCGGCAGGCGGACTCCCAACCACTGTGCCACCAGGGAAGCCCCTCGATGCTTTTTAACTTTGGGTTTTCTGTGGACCCGATGAGACCTAATTTTATGGAAGATGTATTTTTTTTTTCCAGAATGTGAGATTAATTCGAAGTCCTTAATATTTCTAACTCTTGCCTTTGCATCTTCGAAAACATGAATAGCGTTGGATAAGTCTTTTGATTTTCTTTTAACCTCAGATGGGGATTTTGGCGGGATGGAGGCACAAGGCCTGCCCTTGAAGTACGGTTTGAGGGGAGAGGAGCCTGCGGCCTTGTGTTCCTTTATGAATGAAGACTCTGCATCGGAGGACTTTCCCACCAGCTTCCTGGGCCTCTGCACCATGAGGAGCTGTTTCAGCTTTCTTGGGGATGGCCTCCTGAGCTTTCATTCTTTGGCAGTGTTCGCCACAGATGGCTGGGCATTCTGTTTCCTCCTGACGCTCTCATCTCCCACTGCTTTGAGGTGCATTTTCTGTATGCCCCTTGAGGGCCTTGTTCACTCTCACCAGCTTTTCCTCTGTACTCTCAATCTTTGCTAGGCTGTCTGTCTGTGGTTGGGCAGTTTCTAATTTCTTTTGAAAGATGTAGCGTGTAAACATGGCACTTAAAAGGTTGCAACGCGTACACGTGGCAGGTTTTTCTTCCTTTTTAACCTCATCAATTTTTTCTTGAGTTTCTGCATCTAACAAATTTTCCACAGAATGGAGTTCCCTCAATTTGTTTTTTTTAGTTGAATTGTTGGGTACAGGTTTAACAGAAGGGCTCCTTGTATTGTTTTTCAAAAGGCCCAGCGGCATATGTCCATCTTGTGTATTTGAAAAAAGAAGTTGAATGAATGGTAATAATGTTGATTCCACATCTCCTAGATTTCCCTCTGAGATATAAGGCAGTATGTAATTTAGTGTACTGATAATATCACTTTTATTATTAAAGTCCAGCTGCTCATTCATGAAGCCTGACAAGCTGACAGCACTGTTAGGTGAGGACGTCCTCTCTGACTCAATAGTCAGCTCGGTGCTGTTGTTCTCCTTCTGGGCTTGTAACACCTTCATCAACGATCCTCCTGCATTCTCTATAGATGTTTCTTCATCTGTCAAAAGAGAAGGGACTGTTTTTGATCACTGAAGACTGATGGGACAGCCTTTTGTCAGTCCACAGCCAAAGAAATTAGGAATCAGTCAAAGTTTGAGTGCCACTTAGGAGAAAAAGAAACCCACCCTTAAGCCTATGACTGGCAACAACAAAATGTGAAAAAGGTCTCTCTTGAAAAAGGGGCTATCTACTCAGAAAATTCTGTAGCGTGAAATATAGGAACTATATTCAGGATTACTCCACTGGTTCCCAGGGGCCAGTACTCAAGAAAAGCCAAGGCTGGAAGACAAATATTCCCCTAATCAGCTGGACTCTCTGCAGATCTACTGTGACTCCTCACGTTCATATACCCCATCCTGTCCTGCCTCAAAGGCACAGGAGTGTGAGGCTTCCTCTCTCCACCTCTTCAGTGTGCTTGTGTTCTTGCTGCTATCACAGATCTCCACGACAACCACCGCCGCTAACAGGTCGTCATCTGGACGTGTCCTTCTCCAACTACCCACTGAGTCCTTTGCTTAGTCCCTGCTTCTATATATCCCAGTCCCCGTAACAGAAGCCTCTATACAGAAAAAAACACTATGTCCGCCCTGGCTCTTTGCTAAAATTTGGGCAGGGAGCTCGGGTATAAGTTAAGAGATTTGCCAGATTGTATGCCCATGTGGAATGTTCAACAAATCGATGGAATAATACTTGAGGCCCTAAAATGTAGACGGGAAAAAGCAACTTCTGTCAGATGGCTACTTTGCTTTCAATTCATTTTACTTCTAATATTTCCAGCTCTACTTGGGGAACCATCCAAATCTTCTGACTGTGTGAAGGTAATGTGTACCATTGTGTAGCTGGGCTTGTCTCCCAAAAGGATTAAAAGTATTTTTGGTGAGGGTCAAAGGAGGAGGGAAGGGTCATGAGAAAGGAGGAGCAGAGGCTAGCAGAGAGCCCCAAACTGGGGACAGGAGATCGGGGCCCTAGGGTCATAGCACTTAACACTGCTGATCTTGTTTTTCCTCACCTGTAAAAGGAGATTAAAAATGCTTTTTCTGCCCACTTCTGGGGGAGAAGGGAATAATATAATTAGTAAAAAAAATGTTTGGGGGAGTTCCCAGGTGGTCTAGTGGTTAGGACCCGGCACTTTCCCTGCTGTGGCCCGGGTTCAATCCCTGCTGGGGGAACTAAGATCCCACCAGCTTGGTGGCCAAAGGAAAAAAAAAAAAAACTGTGTTGAAAAATCAGCAATATTGTCTTTATATAAGTGGCAAAGTGTTATTATTTATGATGTGCTCTAGATCACTGAAAGAGACCTGTATTCAAGCTACCTGGGCATGAAAGCACATTTTGGAAGTCATCAAGTTAGTGCCCATAAATCTAATATATAGAAAAATCGTTGAAAGCCCCTGAGTGTTTTGTGGATAGAAAAACTTGCGATTCAGAGCAAGTTCAGAGCTGGACAGTCAAAGAAATAACTAGCTCTCCCATGCATTAGAAGGGCTTGGTAGCAGCTTCTGGTTATGGAACCAGAAACTCTCAGGCTCCAGATAGGACATAAAACAGCATCACTTGCACTCTTTATAAAATTGCAGAAACAAACCAAATAAACAAAAATATATTTACACCTGTCTTATAAGACAAAGGGTACTTGAGACCTAATGTATATAAAATCAGTTTACAAACTGTGATGTACTATGTGAATAAGTTGTCATTTGCAGAGAGGGCAGCATAGGATATGTGGCCATTAATGTGAATTCCCTTCCCCCTTCCATTCCTTTCTCTGGTTCCTTTACATATGCAGATCAGTTACATTATGAAGCTAATAATGTAACTGAGCTCTTCTTAGCTTAATAATGTAACCAAGAATCTGATTTTTAGCAAGGGGGTAATTCTTAGAAATTTAGGGAGCTGGAACTCTAAATGAATGTATTAAAATAATGTAATTACATCATTAGTTTTAAAATGTATCATCCTTGATTAAAAATAACAAATTAAATTAAAAATTAAAAATGTATTATCCCGCAATTGAGACTCACCACAACGTGTGACGTCCCTCAGGCGTTCACTGTCACAACGCAGCTTGACTGTCTCACAGACAACCTCAATAGTATTTTTAAATTGGCAGAGGCAGCAGGCCCTACGGCTGGGTAAGATCCTATAAATGGAAACACAGGTAATTAAATTCGTGGTAAAAGAGTTACCTGAGTAGGTAGAAGAGGTAGGCCAAGGCCACCACAGACCAGTGCAAAAAGGAGTTCTTGGGGCATATGGACTATAGAACTGGATAGGGGCCGGTTGGCCAATTGCTGCCCTTGACAATAAATATAGAGGAGGAAAGTGCCGGGTCCTAACCCCTAGACCACCTGGGAACTCCCCCAAACATTTTTTTTACTAATTATATTACTCCCTTCTCCACCAGAAGTGGGCAGAAAAAGCATTTTTAATCTCCTTTTACAGGTGAGGAAAAACAAGATCAGCGGTGTTAAGTGCTATGACCCTAGGGCTCCGATCTCCTGTCCCCAGGAGGAAATAAATATAGAGGAGGAGAGAGGTGCCCAACAGAAGGATTAGGATGGCAGTAGGTATGATATGCCTAGAAAAAAGGGAATAGCGATTAGAATTGGGTGACACTGAACTGTAGTTTAATTCAGAAGTATCTCCTTCCAACCCGAAAGCCTCACTTTGGGTTGAGAGTACACAGGAAGAAGGCAGACTTCTAAGAAGAGTATGAAGAAGACTGCACATTCTGGAGTCACTTTCTCAGTTCCTATTTGTGAGGAGTAATATATTAGAAATTATTCTAGTAATAAAAAAGCATCATGTGGCTAAACAATAACAGAGATCGCATTGACCATATCTGGACAAAAGGAACATTCCAAAGAATAACATTATCATTATAATAAGGTATAACGTAGCTAATTGAAAAAAAAGCACATGAGTTCATAATGATACTCCAAATGAAAAGTGGGGGAGCTCTTCTTTATAGAATAATGTCAGCTAATAAATGCAAAAGGAAGGATAGAATTAGGAAAGTGTTATTTTGCAACTATCAATGTAATAATCGATTCAGACAAGGATTATCATTGATGCACAGTTGGGTGAAGAGTTGTTTGAAAGTAGGATCTTCACTGATCCCAAGGATCACCCCACATATTATTTATCAATTACCAAGGGGAAAAATAACTTTACAATGGAGAGATATGGAATAGACCACCTTAACCAAGTGATCAAACTTAGCACTGGGCCACCTCAAGTGATGAAGTATGAAGAATACATCACCTATATAGTATTCCTCCCCAAAATGTTTACTTCGAATCTAATGAGGAAACAGAAAAATACAGGTTGTGGGGCAATTTACAAGACAACTGGCTTAGACTCTTCAAAAAAGCCAATGTCATAAAAGACCAAAAAAAAAAAATAGTAGGGAAAAATTCTAGATTAACGGAAACACAGACATGACATGCAATGCCTAATCTTTAATTGGATCCTGTATCAAAACAAAACAGACTTAAAGAATGTTATTGGCTTCTGGCCAAGATGAAGTACAAGGGCCAACTTAACCTCCCACCTGAAACAAGGAAAAAATCAGATGGAACATAATGAAACAACAGTTTTCAAGAAACTGAACCTCAGGCAATACATTTCAGTGATTCCCGAGGAGATGGGAAATAAATGAAGTGATCCCTATAATTGCCCTTACTTCTCTGAGAGAGTATCCACGTCATGGTACAGGGAAGAGAAGTCCAGACAGAGACTAGTGGGCTCCCTGACAGACAAAATGGAGATAAGGGTCTGGGAAAACCAAGGTAACTAGAGTTCACAAAGCAGAGTATCAGAGAGAAAAGAAGTGCACAGACAAAGAACTCTGGAGATATGCAGAGGGATCTCTTGAGAATTCAACAAAGTATGGGTCAATACATTTGTGTGAGGAATAACTTGATGCCAGGAAAAGAACCACATGAAAGGATTAATAAGAAGAACAACTGGATATCACACAGGGTTGTAGGAATAGTACCTGTTCCTACAAGTCAGACTGGAAAACCTCATGATACTCAGAAAGGACTTGTCTCAGTAGTTGCAAATAATGAGCTCCAGACTAAAGGCTACTTGGACTCCTACCCAACGAACCTTAAAAGCTAGACCTAAAAGAATACAATTGTTTTGAGTAACCTAATTTCACCCAAAACAAAGCCCAGGCATTTTACAGGAATATAAATATACATAGCACACAATAAACTAAAACTCACAATATCTGGGATCATATGAAAAATTGCATGCAAGCATGCAAAGAAGTAGGAAAATATGACCCATACTGAGGAGAAAAGGCAATCAATCAACAATAACCCATAATCTATACAGATGTTAGAATTGGCAGAAAAGAACTTTTAAAAGGTTATTATACATGAAGAAAAGTTGTTATAACTGTATTTCATATGTTAAAACACCCAGACTAAACACTGAAAATGTTAAGTGTAGGCATGGAAAATGTAAAACAGACCTAAATTGAGCTTCTAGAGATTAAAAACAATGTCTAAATGAAAAAGATATTGCAGGAGGTTAAAGGCTAATTAGACACGGCAGAAGGTCAGTGAACATTAAGGCATAGCAACAGAAACTATCCAAAATGAAACAAAAGGAGTAACAAAACAACCACAAAATGAATAGAGCCTCAGTGACTTGTGCAACAACTTCAAGTGGCCTAATACATGTGTACTTAGAGTCCATGAAGGAGAGGAGAAATATAAAAATTTGAAGAAATAATAGCCAAAATTTTTCCAAATTGGTAAACACTATAAACCCTCAAAGTCAAGAAGATCAATGAACTTTCAGCAGAAGAAACATGGACAAAACTACACCAAGGCACAAAAAATAATCGAATTGCTCAAAACCAGCAATAAAGAGAAGAATTTAAAAGGAGCCAGAGGAAAAAATTATACACTACATGCAGAGGAACAAAGATAACAATGACAGCAGAATTCATGCTTGAAAAATCGTAAACGAGAACTCAGTGGAATAACATCTTTAAAGTAGTGAATTGAATTCTATCAAGCTAGAATTTTATACCCACATCTGTCAAAACAAAAGCAAAATAAAGACTATCTCAGACAAACAGAAGCTGAAAGAATTCATTACTGGTAGACTTTCACAATAAGAAATGTTAAAAGAAGTATTTTTAAGCAGAAGGAAAATGACACCAGATTGGAATATGGATCTACATAAAAGATTAAGAATACTGGATACATACAACAATGAAGACCCAATTCAACCAAAAATAAATAAACAAATTAAGAAAAGAAGGGAAAAATCATATAATCACTGCAATAGATGCAGGAAAAGAATGAAAACATCTAACATACATTCCTGATTAAAGAAAAAAAAACAGCCCTCAGTAGACTAGGAATGGAAGGAGACTTCCTCAACTTGATAAATGACTTCTACAAAAAACCTAACATCATACTTAATGGTGAAGGACAAAGTACTTTCTCACCAGGATCAGGAACAAGGCAAGGATATCTGCTCTCATTGCTTCTATTTGACATGGCACTGAAGGTTCTAGCCAGTGCAATAGGGCAACAAAAAGAAAAGACACATTCAGAATGGAAAGGAAGAAGTAAAACTATCTTTATTTGCAGATAACATGATTATGTAGAAAACCTGATAGAAGCTACGAAAATGCTACTGGAACTAATAAATGAGTCTATCAAGTTTGCAGGGTACAAGATCAACATACAAAAAGATGAATTTGTCTCAACAAACAATCAGAGATCAAAGTTTTAAAATGCTACTTATAAAAGAATCCAACATATAAAATACTTAGAATAAATCTGACAAAAGACTTGCACACTGAAAACTGTAAAATGTTGCCGGGGGAAATTAAGAAAGACCTAAATAAATGGAGAGATATAAAGTATTCATGGATCAGAAGATTCAATATTGTTGAGACATCAATTCTCCCCAAATCGATTTATACATCAAAAACCCCAGTAGGCTTTTCTATAGACATTGACAAGCCAATTCTAAAATTCATATGGAAATAAAATTTAGAATAACTAAAACAACTTTGCGAAAGAACAAAGTTGAAGAACTAACAGTAACTGATTTCAAGGATTATGAAGCTACACCTTCAAGACATTGTGATAGTAGTGTAAAGATAGACAAAAAGACCAAAGGGGGCCTCCCTGGTGGCGCAAGTGGTTGAGAGTCCGCCTGCCGATGCAGGGGATGCGGGTTCGTGCCCCGGTCTGGGAGGATCCCATGTGCCGCGGAGCGGCTGGGCCCGTGAGCCATGGCCGCTGAGCCTGCGCGTCCGGAGCCTGCGCGTCCGGAGCCTGTGCTCCGCAACGGGGGAGGCCACAACAGTGAGAGGCCCGCATACCGCAAAAAAAAAAAAAAAAAAAGACCAAAGGAACAGAATACAAAGTTCTGAAGTAGAGAGATGTGGAGAACTGACTTTCAGGTTCAAAGGCATTTCAGTGGAGAAATGATAGTCTTTTCAACAAATGACGCTGGAACAACTGAATATCCAGGTGCAAAAAGAAAAAAAAAAAAATGAACTTGATCTAAACCATATACAGAAGTGAACTCAAATTGGTTCAAAGATCTAAATGTAAAACATAAAACTATAAAACGTCTAGAACAAAACAGGTGAAAAATTTTATGACCTTGAGTTTGGCAAGATTTCTTAGATACAACACCAAAAGCATAATGCATAAAAGAAAAAAATAGATAAATTAGACACCATCGAAATTAAGAATTTCTGCCCTGCAAAAGACACTCCTGAGTGAACGAAAAGATGAGTCACAGAATGGGAGAAAATACCTAGCAACTTACCTATTGGATAAAGGACTAATTTCCAGAATATAGAAAGAACTCTCAAAACTCCAGAAAAATATAGCTAAAAGATTCAAAGATATACAGATGGAAAATAAGCATATGAAAAGATGTTTGACATGATTAATCATTAGGGATGCTACAGTGAGATACAACTACACACCTATTAAACTACCTAAAATTAAAAATACTGAGCATAGCAAATGTTGGCCGCAACGTGAAGAAAATGCAGCTCTCGTACACTGCTGGTAGAGATGTAAAATGATCAAACCACTATGGAAAATGGGTATTTTTTAAAAACTTAAACATACACTTACCAATGATGCAGCCATTCTACAGGCAGGCATTTACCCAGGAGAAATGGAAGTAGACATCCATACAAGACTTGTACACAAATATTCATAGCAACTTTATCTGTAATAGACAAAGACTCAAACAACTCAAATGTCCATCAATGGTCAATACATAAATGGTGGTACATCCATATAAAGGAATGCTATTCAGCAATAAACAGAAATGAATTACTGATATATACAACAATATGGATGAAGATTAAAATAATCATGCTGGGTTAGAAGCCAGTTAGAAAAAAGTATACACTGTATGATTCCATTTACATAAAATTCTAGAAAATGCAAACAGAAAGCAGATCAATGGTTGCATGGCGATTGGGAAGTGCAAGGAACGATGGGAAGGAAGAATTACAAAGAGACATTAAGAAACTTTCTGAGGTGATGGACATTTTGAGTTTCGTGATGTCTTCATGGTGTGTATGTATGTGTGTGTGTGAACACAGATTATTGCATGTCAATTATACCTCAAAAAGCTGTTAAAAGAAATGATATTAGATAAGAGAGACAATTGGGGAAATTTGAATAGCAACACTTTATTAGGTAATATGATTGTGTAGGAATTTAATTTCTTCAATACTGTGTATTAACAGTATCGTGGTTACACAGGGAAATAGTTTTTAATATCCAGAGAGGAGGGCATCTAGCTGACAAGAGAGGGATCGCAATTGTGGCAGATGGTGTGGGACACTGAGGAAGATGAGGCTAGAGCAGTGACCAATGCGTGACGGCACAGTGAAGACAGTCATTTGTCAGGTGACCTGACAAAGACGGTTGGAAGAGACTGCTAAATGCAGGGCCGTTTCCGCATACTAATCTCACGCAATCCCCTCAACTAGCCTTGGCGTAACAGAAAGTTTCTATTAGCTTGCCATATTGGAGGGGGGATGGCACAATTTAAGGTGCAGTAGGTTGTGTAATAAACTGTCACAATAGGGTCCTACAGAAATAGTTTTTTAAACCGCAAAAAAATAAAACTTGACCCTTCCCTCACAACGTATATGAAAATTAACTTAAAATGAATCATAGACCTAAATGTAGCTATACAACGTCTGGAAGAAAACGTAGGAGAAAATCTTTGTGATTTGGGGTTAGACAGTGGGGTCTCAGAGAAAGATTTCTTAGATTAAGACACAAAAGAGCAGAAAGCATTTAAGAAAAATTGCTAAGGGACTTCCCTGGTGGTTAAGACTCCAAGTTCCCAATGCTGGGGGCCCGGGTTCGATCCCTGGTCAGGGATCTAGGTCCCACATGCATGCCTCAACTATGAGTTCGCATGCCAGATCTAAGAAGCCCATGAGCCGCAACTAAGGGGCCCATCTGCTGCAACTAAGACCCAGCACAACCAAATAAATTAATTAAATAAATATGAAAAATTAAGAAAAATTGCTAAATTAGAGTTCATCAAAAATTTAACACTTCTAGCTTTCAGAGACACTTTAATATAATGAAGATAAGTCACAATCTGGGAGAAGATATTTACTAAACACATATCTGAGAGCAAGGACTTTTTCCGTTGCTTTTTATATAAAGCACTCTTAATTCTCAATATAAATATCCAATTAAAAAATGGATTTGAACAGACACTTCATTTAAAAGGATATTTGCACATGAATAGACACTCAACATCATCAGCTATTACAGAAATGCAAAATGTGGCAAAACCCACGAGATTCATCTACACACCTACTAGAAAGGCGAAAATGTTTTTAAAAAACACATATAAGGATCAGGTGAAGATGTAGAGCATCTGCAACTCTCATAGACTGCTTGTGGGAAAGCAACATGGCACAGGCACTTTAGAAAACGGTTCAGCAGTTTCTTAAAAAGTTCAATAGGCACTTAGCATATGATGAAGCAATCCCACCCTGAGGTATTTTACCCCAAATAAATGAAAACATATGCTCACACAAGACATATATTCACACACACATGTGAGTGTTTTCAGAGGCTTTGTTCATAATAGCCAAAAAACAAGAAGAAACTCAAATGTGCATCGAACGATGAATGCGTAAACAAACTGTGTATCCACACAACTAGAATACTGCTCAGCGCTCAAAAGGAATGAGCTACTGACAGGTGCAACAAAACAGATGAATCTCCAAAGAGACTGGCTAAGTGAAAGAAGCCAAAAACAAAAAGCTACATACCACATGATTTCATTTATCAAATATTCTGGAAAAGGCAACATTATACGGACAAAAATCAGATTGGTGGTTGCCAGGGGCTGGTAGTGACAGGAGGATGCATTGACTACAGAGGGACATGGGGGGTCTTTTGGGAGTGCAGAAGTTTTCTTTACCTCAAATGTGGTGGTGGCTACAGAACTATACGTTTGTCAAAACACATCACACTGTATATTTAAAAAGAGTGAATTTTGTTAAACGAAAATTATACATAAATAAACCTGACTTAAGAAGATAATCAAACAAACCTAAAAGTACAATTGAGTGAAAATCAATGTAAGAAAAATCAACTTACAGTGTTTCCAATTCAAGGGTCATCATGAGGATGCTTTCCATTGCGGTAAGTGACACTTGTGCTGTTCCCATGTCTCTGAAGGAGAAGCCCAAACATGCATGATATAAAACCCAAAGACAAAATTTCTAAACTGAAGAAGATACTTAACATGTGATTACTTCCACTTTGGCTTCTTACTTGCCATAGATGATAATGCCAAAGAGCTCTTTTGGAAGAAATTTAAATTTGCATCATCAAATTAATGACCTTGGTGCTGAACAGTACAATCATTTTCTATGATCCTCACTTCTCATTTTCAATTGCATCTACCTCTTTTGATCACTCTTTTTTTTAAAAAAAATAATGTACCCCTTATTCCTTTTTGCTTTCTTGGATAAATACTATTCCTATATGCATCTTCATGTTCCATATCTATATGTGTTCTTCAACACTGTTCTCATCCTCTGCTGGCTCTCTTACCCATATATATTCTTTCTTAATCCTTTTCTTTGCCAATAACTCTTATTTTCAATAACCCAGTTAAAATCTAAATTATGACTGTTTAGCCAAAGTACTCAAGTTTTGACGAAAGTAAAAAGGAGCAGAAATTATCTCATGAGCCATGAAACTCTTACAATACTTACAAAGAGTTTAATGCTGGCACTTTAAAAAGACAAGAATCTTCAACTGTTGGCAAAGGATTACGATTGAGAATTCTGAAAAATGGAATGGAATTAAAATTATCTGCATTTTCAATTACTTCCATGAAAGTTTATATTCATTTTTTTTGGTATGGAACTTGAAGGTTAAAAAAATTATTTTCTGTCTTTACCTATAAATCACCGTTAGAATCTGTAAAACACTCTTTCACTGGGAACTACCCAGGTCTCTAGATGACAAAGTGGAGAAGAGAAACAAACAAACAAACAATAAAATAGAAAAAAAGTGGCTAGCAAAGAAAAAATATGCCAAAGTACTTTTCACGTTAAAAACCCTCGAAGTGACTATGCTGGTAGGAAGCCCTTGCTCTGTAAAAAAAGTACTATTTCTAGTGTCCTCCTTAATTCAAGGTGTTTTTCTTTCATCTCTACAAAGTTTGAAAAATTTCATGATTTAAACTACCCAGCTAAAGAGAAAAATAAGGCTAATTCCTTGGTTCTGGAGCCAAAGAAGAGAGAAATCCAAGAGGAACTGGTGAAAGCCATACTCCCATCACATAGTCCCGTGTGTATTCTTGTGCCATAGCTTTTGTTACTGTGTATGTAATCAACTGTTTATTTGTCACTCTCCTAGATTGTCAGCAACTTGAGAGCAGGGACCACACTTTATTGTCATTATTATTCCTGTGCCTGACATAGTGCCTAGTATTTACTAGGCATTTAATAAATGTTTGCTGAATAAATAAATAACATTTTGTTTATATATCAATAAAATAAACAAATTAATTTTGGGGAACAAAATTTTATTCCAAAATGTTGGAATAGATTTTCTTCATAGTTCTTTCTTTCTTCCTTTTTTTTCCCCTTAGTTCTTTAAAACAAATAAGGGGGAAAAAAAAACAGAAAAGAAACAGGAAGAAAGAAGAGAATAGCTGACTTAAGGTTAACTCTACTCAAGAATTATTAGTGTACTTTTGCAGAATATTATAAAGATAATTATCAAAACTAATATCTTTTGGGTTGCCATGCATATGTGATCAGCATTTAACATTTCATCCTCACAGTAACCTTATGTGATATATATATTACACAATTGTACAAATGAGGAAACTGAGGCACAGAGAAGTTACATAACTTGTCTTAAGTCATCAAGCTCGTAAGAAGCAGAGCTGGAATTTGAACTCAGTTCTGACTCTAAAGCCTGTGTTTAACCTGAATGAAAAAAAAAGGGTTGTTTTTTTTTGAAACATCTGTTACTTTAACCTTAATTTTGACAGCACTAAATATAGAAATACCTTTTCAAACTTCATCTACCCATCTGGGAAAGCCTCTATGAGAATTATATTTTCTCTTTTTATTTATTTATTTATTTATTTCTCTTTTTATTTATTTTTTCCTTAATCATCTCTTGTGATAAATATTTAATTAGCCTATGGCCATTGAGACTTTATAGATTTTTTTAAAAAGTTGCAGGAAAATCAGTAAAAATGATGGAGGAAGGACATCTGAAAATTCATCCCTGCATAGAAGCAACAATAACAACAACAACAAAACTGGCAAAAATGGTCAGAATCAACTTCTTCTGAACTCTGGACATTTAACCAACATGCTGGCAGTAAATGGGGGAGCAATTTATTCAAGGAAAACAAATTAATTTCTGTAAGAACAATGAGATCTGTGTTGCTTTAACTTGCCCTCGACCTTTGGTCTCCATGCCAGTGGTAGCCTTGAAAAACAGCCCACATCCCTGGTACCAGAACGAGCAGCATGGACTGAGAGGTCCTTCAAAGCCTCATTCCCAAAGAACTGTCATTGTTTTACATGTCTGGTGGTCCCCTGGAAGACCTCACTTGAAAGGCTTGCCTTTGACCTGACTGAGGGCTGTCTAGTGAGAAAAGCCTCTGCTCAGGTGGCATTTCTGGAAAACATTTTCAAGCAAATATTTTAACATGGCGGTGGCATGAGGCAATGGATAACAGTTTGGGGCAAAAAACAACCCAACCGCAAAGCTTTAAAAGAAAAGCTGAGGAATGAGGTGTGCACAGACACTTTGAAATATTCCAATGTATTCCTGGGAAACTGGAAGACCACAAGACATATTCCTGGGCATCTAGGAGAATAACTGTTAGCATTAATAAATGAGTTCAGCAAGGTTGTAGGATATAAGATCAATATTATTTTTACACACCAGCAATGAGTAATCGAAAAATGGAATTTGGAAAACAATTCCATGTGGAACAGCATCAAAACAAATATAGGGCTTCCCTGGTGGCACAGTGGTTGAGAGTCCGCCTGCCGATGCAGGGGACACAGGTTCGTGCCCTGGTCTGGGAAGATCCCACATGCCGCGGAGCGGCTGGGCCCGTGAGCCATGGCCGCTGAGCCTGCACGTCCGGAGCCTGTGCTCCACAACGGGAGAGGCCCCAACAGTGAGAGGCCCGCGTACCGCAAAAAAAAAAAAAAAAAAACAAATATAATACTTAGGGGAAAATTTTACCAAGTAAGTGCAAGATTCACACTGAAAAGTACAAAACTGTTGAAAGAAATTGAAGAAGATCTAAATAAGTATAAAGACCTGCTGGATTCATGGACTGGAAGATAATCTTATGAAAATTTCACTACTTCCCAAATCGACCTATGGTTCCATTGCAATTCCTATCAAAATCCCAGCTGACTTCTTTCCAGAAATTGCCAAGCTGTTTCTAAAATTCCTATGGCAATTCAAGGAAACAGAATAACCAAAACAATGTCGGTAAAGAACAAAGTGGGAGGACTCACACATCCTGGTTTCAAAACTCAGTTCAAAGCTACTGCAATCACAGTGTGGTACTGGAATAAGAACAGACATGTAAATCAATGGAACAGAATTGACAAGATAGCAATAAACCCTCATACTTATGGTCTATTGATTTTCAACAAGGGTGCCAAAACAATTCAACGTGGAAAGAACAGTCTTTTCAAATGATGCTGGGACAACTGTACATCCACACACAAAATAATGAAGCTTCACACCGTATATGAAAATTAACTCCAAATGGATCAAATATCCAAACGTAAGAGCTAAGACTATAAAACTCTTAGAAGAAAACACAGGAGTAAATCTTTATGACCTTGCTTTAGACAACAGTTTCTTAGATATGATACCAGAAGCACAAACAACCAAAGGAAAAATAGATGAATTGGATTTTATAAAAACTAAAAAGTTTGCGCTTCAAAGGACACTATCAAGAAAGTGAATAAACATATAGAATGGGAGAAAATACTACAGGTGGGAAGAATAAGATGCAGTGGGGAGAAGAAAAGTGTAGTAGTTGCTAGGTGTGACAATCTCAAAATTTTGAACTATTACAAATAAAACAGCCACCCTGAATCACCCCAAAGGGCAGACCCAAGTTATTTTTGCTTTTAGTGTTTATGCCTTTCTAAATCTGAGAAGCTGCCAGGATTCTAGTACATAGCAAAAAGTGAGGACAACACCCTCAAGTGTGTAAGCTTTTGTGTGTACATAGCTATGTAAAGGAAACCAATGCTAGCTGACTGGGGGAGCATTAGGGCGGCTCTGTGACCGCAGCTCAATTTGCCTTCATAGTGTGGACACACCTCCCACACTGATATTCTCAACAATGGGGTAAATAATTCAATAGGGATAAGGCTTTGATTTTCCTCTTATTCTCTCTTCGTATTTATGTTCTTGGTACGATATTGATGTACCACGGACAAGCCAGCATGTGAATGTGCTCTGTCTGCTTAAGTTATATAGCCTTTCTACATTGTAGAGTCCTTCAGTTTCTAAAATCATGGAGCTTGTATTGTTAGATCCAATGAAGTGACTAAAAGAATTTTTAAACATAAGCCATCAGTCTGGACCTGCATAGGTGAATGAAGGAGAAACACTTTACAGTCAGAGAAGAAAAGCATACTTAACATTTAGGATTATCAACCACTGCCGGTTTTCCATAGTATATTTCATTCCTGATTTTATCTGAAAGAGATATGATGACTACCACCATTCAAAAAGTGGTACTTTATTAATAAGCTCTTGGCTCATCTTTGAGGTAGATTTCGGATTTAAAATAGACTACCACACTGCTAACCACTTCACCTGATATTTCTCAATAACATAGAGGCTTCATTCAAGAAACCTACTGACTTATAATTACCTGACACCCGGTGATGAATCAAGGATTTGTGGGGCCTGAACCTCATCTACTTTGGGAAATCCTAGCTAATAAAAACAGGCAAAGTTATAAATAGAAAAATCGCTAGGACCCCTCTCAAGACCTTGGAAGGGACCTATGCAAGTGAGGAGCCCTGAAGCCTAAGGTTCATTGAATTCAGGATAAATCCACCTCAGCTGGGGCCCTTTTCCAAACTTATTTAATGCAAGCAACTTATAAACACCCCAGTAATATGTCATTATAGGTAGTAAAATGATTTAACTCGAGGGTGGCATCTTCCCTTGGTGGCTTGCCTTTGGTAAGAGATGCAATACAGTTTGTATCTCACCATGGCAAATGTTTCCTAAAGCAACTTAGCTTTGTCTATTAGAAAGACTTAGTCCAAAACAAAGACTTACTATACTGTGACAGTCTTTTGAAAGTAACTGTGAATGAGTCTTCGGAGTACAGTACTAATTTATTTACAACACCAGGTAGTTCTGATTCTTTCACTACCTTTTTCTGTCATTTAAGAGGAGCGCAAATTCCAAAGGAACAAGTTGGTGCCTCTTCCATTACAAATCTTTTCTAACCTACCACCCGTTTTCTACTTCATCACCCCCCTCCCTCACCTTGTTACCCTGCTGCATAGATGCTAGAATGGCTCTCATATATGTTTTCCCATCAACATCCATATTTCTCCTTCCAGTATGAAAGCTTCTTGGGGACAAAGTCCCTGCCCTATGCGTCTTTGTATCCCCAGCACTTAGTAGAGTGTTCACAGACAGTGGGCAAGGCACTCAGTGAATGTTTTGGAATGAATTCACGAATTTTTAAACTGTGATTTATTTATTTATTTCCACAATGTATTGTCCTGTGTTGCCTACATAACTATAGTGAAACTCTGATTCTTATAAGGAACTCTTGGTGTTCTGGGATGTTTAGGAAAGGTGGTGAGTTTCAGACGTTGTACTGACGCTACTAAAACCTCCTGGGGAAGGGACCTCACGAGCCTGCTCTCCGGTGTGCTAACAGAAGAAAAACCGACCCTCGGTGCTCTCTCCCCAAGGTAGGCGTCAGCAAACTAACAAGGGAAAGGAAGGAGGCCGCTAAAGATAGGCATCTGCAGGAATTGTTAACCCAGCTCCAGACACAGCCTCAACACCTTCATTAACCCAAAATGTGGGAACTGTGTGAAACTGGATTTCTGAACCACAAGACAGGTAAGAGAGTCTTTTCCAAAGCCAGGTGTAGAAGAGCTCTTTCCCTTGAGTCTAAAATCGCCTTCGGGCCACTGAACGTACCCACTATCATTTCCTTGTGCCATGAGAAATCAGAGAAGTTTTGAGCTGAAGGGGTGGAAAACCCACACTTCTTATTGAAGAGTAGTCAGCAAAGAAAACATATTGAATTAGGCCACAGCAAAGTCTTTTCTTTATATTTTTCACACTACAGCTGAACACAAACAACGTCTTTTTCCATACCTCAAAGGTTCCTATTGGCCACCGATAATTCACTTCAGCAATATATGCTTTTTTGAAAAATAATGTTCTGGGTGGCTGGGGAGAGCCCTGTGGTGGGTGTTCAGGAATTCTTTCTGCTTTACCATTTAAAAGAGCTAATGATGGTTGGGGAAGCACCCATACCCACTGAACCACACCCTGCTCAACTTAGTTCTCTGCAGCTCTGTGTTGCATACATTTTAAGCAGTTAGGAACTTTGCACATGAAAAGGAATCAAAGTGAAATTCAAAAGTGGAAGTTCCTGGACCATTCTCATATTGGAGAGGCATCCGTGGGATTCCATGACAATGCTAATCTGAGTGTTTTTGTTTGGTGCCTTTAATTGACCATGCCAAAGATCAGTACTATGGAAAGCAGAGCCTTTCATATATATGAGTTAAACAAGTCTCTTGGCCTCTTTGTACCTTAGTTTCCTCATTTGAAAAAAAAAAATAAATGGCTCTCAAGACATACTTTCCAGAATTCATACTGGGCTTACTTACACCCAGCTAACCAATAACTGCATGATTGTTTTTACACACAGTTGTTTACATGTATTCATCTTCTATTTCACTTACAACTTGTGTAAAAACTGCATTCCATGCCAGGCCTGAAACGTTCCAAAGCTCAGTTCTGTGAGTAAATTGCAACCAAGATTTCTACAAAAAAAGACACGAGCAAAAGAATTAGAAAAACAGATATTCTTTCAGAACATTTATCCATTGGCAATAATTCTCATTTATATATGATGAAACGTAACATCACTACTCCCTCCATACACTAAAGAAATCTCACTGTGGGAGATATTATGATTTATACTTTCATGATTATATATGTGGTGCATTAGATACAAAATACTAAATGCTCATTAAATACTTGTGTTAAGTGATCTTTATTTCTCTAGCTAGGCAGCACTATTGACAGTTTGGGCTGGATAATTCTTTGCTGTGGGAGGCTCCCCTGTACACTGTTGGATGTTTAGTAGCATCTCTGGTCTCTGTCCACTAGATGCCAGTAGCGTATACAGTTCTGACAAGCAAAACTGTCGCCAGACACTACCAAGTGTCACCTGTGTGCAAACTCACCCTGGTTGAGAACCACTGCTCTTGATCCTGGGGGATGTTGGATGCTCAGCATGATCCTGCTCTGTGCTGGAACTGTCACCTCGGGATACAATGGAGACTGAGCTACAACTTCCTTAAGGAGCTCTGGAGGCTGAGGTGGGGTCTTCTGCTGGACTGGAGAAGGTTCAACCTCTTTAGTGACCTGTGGATTTATGGGAAGTGCCAGAGCCAGAGATTTAACAGTGACCTTGTACAAGTGTGACTGCTGAGCTTCATTTACCCCATGATGAACACATGGTCAAACTACAACCTCCTTAAGTGTCTCCAAAGGCCGGGCGAGGGCCTCCTGAGGACTTGAAGTTTCTAGTTCCTCAGGGGCCTCTGAAGGCTGAGATGGAGCCTCCTGCGGAAGTGGAGGTGGTTCTACCTCCACAGTGGGCTCTGCATGCTGAGCCTGGGCCTCTGCCTGGGGTGAAAAAGATTCAACGTCCTCAGGGGTCTGTGGATGCTGAGCAGGGGCCTCTTGATGAAGTAAAGATTCAGCCTCCTCAGTGAGCTCTGGATGACGAGTTTGGGCCTCCTGCTGGGATGCAGAAATATCTCATCCTCAGCAGAAGACTCCCTGTCGTGTAGCTTTTGGGTCATGTGTTCCTTGCGTGTGGCGCTGAGAGGCCTATACATACCCCTAAGCCAAAGTGGCCGCCTTCTCCCGAAAAAGCCCTCCTAGAACACAGAAAGGGAAATATTAATTCTGCATCTCCCCTGCTTTCTCTGGCCACAGTACTTTATCCTCCTCACATCTACCTGACTCTCACTTTCCCCTGAGCTTCTCTTACGCAGCAGAAATCCAAAAAAGCCCCTTGGAGGAAAACACACACTGTTAGTGCTGCATGTCACTTTTCATCTCTCTCACAATGTGTTATCTCTGCTTTCACTAGGACTAAATGGGGACCTCAGTCCATAATCACAATGAGCAAAATCACCACAGACCCGGGATCATGAAAATCATTGCATGCATGCTGGCCTTCCAGAAGTTCTCTGTGTCTGTCCAAAATGGACCCCAAGTGTCTCTGGAGAGACATTTGTATGTGGCTTAGCATGGAGCATAGGCAGGATTTTCAGCCCCGTTCACCTTTCTTTGCCCTTGGCCAACTGCCCTCGTGCAGTGAAAACACTGCACAACGGCACTGGGCAGAAACTTGTTACTCCCTTAGACGCGCTTCACACCAGTCCGCTTCGGACTTAGTCGCACATGCAGCATTTGCTGCGGGTGTGGGTGTGGGGAGAAGGTGATTTTATTTTCCTGGCTGCTCTATCCTATACGTTGAATCACACCAAGTAAACACCTGAACCCAACGAGCAAAGTCATCTATAGCTCTCTGACTTTCACTCTGCAGGCTGTCACTCAGGTGTCAGTGAATTGTGGAATCCGTTTAAAGGCCACGACCAGCAGGGAAGCACAAAATACTCTTTTTGAATACAAATAGAAGAGAAAAAAATCACAGTGCACAATAAGTTTGTTTCAGAAACTACTTATGTCCATATAGTATGTGTCTACTCAACTGTGACCTAAAACGTAGCTCACAGCCCAAGCACAGTGTGTGATCAGTGGAGAAGTCCTCAGTGGAAAGGGACCATCTTCTTCTTGGTAATCACTAGCAGTATGACCATGGGGCAAGATAGTTTCCCTTTCTCTTTCTCCAGTTCCTTATTACAAAAGGAAGAGACAAACTACTGTCTAAAGTTTCTCCCGGTTAAAATTCTATGAGGTTTGGATAAAGGGAATAGAGAGTAGGGGCCTGAAAAACAGTAGGATGAGAAGGGAAGTTTTCTTGCCACTTTCCAGAAGGGACTCATATGTTCTACCTTTCGTCAGCTTTGAGTGAGGCCAGCCCCTAAATCCACAACCATGAGGCCCTCCCTACCCCAGAGCCTCCTAGAAGGCCTCTGGCCTGGCCTGATGCCTGGGAGCCAGGCATCCGCCCAGCAGGAACAGGTACAACCAAAACATCTCCCCGTCCACCCTCTTTCCTTAAAGGACTAGTGAGAGCAGATGAATGTGTGCCAGTCCTGTTCTAACTCAGCTTGGGCTGCGGAGCTAATTCTGCTGAGAAATAAACTAGGGTAAACCATTAGGGTAATCAAGCGTTCTTCCTGCCTTTGCTGAGGAAACTGAAATAGATGAGTTCTAAGTTCTCCTCTAGTTGTAAATTTCTGCTTTCAAAGACCAATATTTACCTTCTGCTTCTTTTTCTATCTTCCTCTTTTGAAATTCTAGGAGAAGAAATCTGCTTTGAAAGAAAACAGGATCATGATTATCCATTACAACTATTTCCAAATCCTTATTCATTCCTTTTGACTTTAAATCTTATCTATCCAGTAAGATGATAACTCTTTCAAGGAAAGGAATTCTACCCTGTTTAAGAATCCTTTGACTCTTCCACAGTACCTAACTTAGGGTCTTGCATGCAGCTGGCGATATATTTTATTGACTGTTTTAGATAATGTTCAACAGATAATTCCTAATAAAAACTCTCAGAAGTAGGAAAAGAAAATAAAAGTATCTGGCAGAAACCTAAGCATTGTTCTAAAGTCAAGAACAAGAGTAGGATGCCCAATCATTACTGCTACTATTGAGCACTGTGGAGGAGGTCTTAATCAGTACGATAAGAAAAACTGAAGTATTGGAAAGAAGAGACAAACATATCTGCATATGAAACAAGGGACCCAAAAAGACCAAAAGAATCAACTGAAATTTTATTGGAAGTAACATGAGTAAGATGGCTCCATACAAAATCAAGAGATCAACATATTAGCCTCAATAGCTTTCCCATAGAACACAACTAACTAACTAAAAAACAGAAGGAACCTCCCGTTCACTATATCAATACAAATGCATAAAGCACCTAGGAATAAATTTAGCCACAAATTTGTAAGACCTATGTGATGAAAATATTAAAACTTTTTTGAAGGACGTTAAGAAGTACTTACATGGCATGAGATACCATCCTCCTAGAATGTTGTAAAGAGGTCAATTCTCTTCAAATGAAACTAAAAATTCAATGCAATCCATTTTATAGCCAAAATAATTTTTAAATAAAACCTGGCCAGCTGACATTTGGTAGAGAATATATGTAAGAATAGTTATGAGATGTATGCAAAAGAAGGTCAAAGAGTAGGACCTTGCCCTACCAGATATAAAATATGTTATAGAGCAACTGGAATTAAGCAGTGTGATATCAGTACTGGTACAGGACAAGATAACTGGATCACAGAACAGCATCCAGATGAAGATAGCATATTAGACCAGGGAAGAAAGAATAAACCATTCAGTGAAAGATTTGAAAAGAATCAGATCTTCATGTAGGGGGAAAAAGTTAGATCCCCTACCTCAACCACACGAACAAACAAATACAACAAATTCTGGACAGATTATAAAAGTACTTGAAGAAAATATTAGAGATGATTTTTACGTCACGAGGTGACAAAGGCCTGGCTAACAAAACCCACCCCACATGAGCCATGAGGAGACGACAGGCAGATATGGTGGCAGACTGTCAACACACCTCCTACTCTTCACAGCCCTTGCCCCCTTTTCCCCTGGACTGTTTGTCTGCTTCTTGTTGACTTATAAAACTCTTGGGAGTTCCCTGGTGGTCCACTGGTTAGGGCGTGGCTCTTTCACTGCTGTGGCCCGAGGTTCAATCCCTTGTCAAGGGACTAAGATCCTGCAAGCTGCACAGCATGGCCAAACCCCACCACTTCGAAACAAACAAACAAAAACTCTTTATGGTAAAGAAATACTGGCTTTCATTGAATTTCAGTGTTTCGAATATTTCCAGTGTTTTTGTCTCTAAGGAGACAAGACAAAAGAGTGGAGTAGGGAGCACCAGCTTTGCAGTCGGGTGAAACTGCCTTCTGCTTTGGGTTTGGCCGCTGGGGCCTTACACTGATCTCCTTCATCTATGAGGGAGGGATAGTAATATCATCCTCACAGGACTGTGGGCTTTAAATCAGACAATATATGGAAAACTCTTCATCTTACGCTTGGCATGAATCAGTGCTAAGCTGGTGTCACAGACAAGATGGTGGAATATATCAAAGGCTCTGCTTGTGGCATCAGGCTCTGAAGGCTCTTTCCCACCAGAAGATTATAGAAATATTGCTTTTATTTTCTTCTAATACCTTTATGTGGTCTTTTTTCACATTTATGGATATATGTTTATTTAAGATAAAACATGGGGATCTGCTATTTACCCCCCAAATACTTAGGCAGCTATTCTATCACCATTTATTCATTTTCTTCCGCTGACTGCAATAGTAAAACATGACATTTCAAAAGTCTTAAGAACACAGGGGTCTATTGCTGGACTCTATCCTACTTCAAATAAATATTCGGTTGAATTATTCCTCACTGTGGAATTGACATAACGCCGCATCTCTCTTCCGTTGAACACCATTATTGTCTACCATAGGAAGAACACTGCATGGCCCCTGTCCTCCAAAAGCTTATCGTATATGTGGGGAGAGGAAATAACGGTTAGGACTCCTCGCTTTCACTGCCGAGGGTACAGGTCCAATCCCTACTTGGGGAACTAAGATCACACAGGCCCAAACAAAACAAAACAAAACAAAACAAATGCAAGAAGTTAAAAACAATAAAAAGGGGACTTTACAGAAATTCTAAAAATGCCAAAGGCCATATGCCACCTGAGATGTAGAGGGTACAGTCTGGGCAATGGCCAATGACTAGCAAGCTAGTCCCCAGCCTCCTAGGCTCAGAAATCATACTCTTCCTCACCAAGCGAGAACTCACGTCTTCCTGTTGTGGCAGTCTCACTTGAGCAATATCACAGGATTGATCAAACATCAGAATGCCAAATTATTACTTGACAATGAGAAATACATCTGTTCTACACACAGGGCATCTGTGTCTACACAAGCAGAGAATTACCTTCTGTGGGGACAGGCCTCCGTGGCACACTGAAGCACAATCACAGAATCGAAGGCTACTTGGTGACAACAGAATTAGAAAAGGAATCAGCCGAGTCCAGAATTTAATGGGAAGGCCTGAGGTAACTGGATCCATCCATCTCCTCAACAGGCAGCCTGGCTAGTGGGCCTGACTCGGCAGTTATGCTGCCTAAGGTGCCATCTCTACTCTTGGGCAATGTGAGGATGGGCACTGCCCATGTTGGTCTCTCCTCACCTTTTCTATGCTTTCACTAGTGACCAACCCTCCTGCAGATAGACACATTTCTCTTTAGAAGTTAGTACATCATGTCAGGTTTGATTCAAGTGTGATAGGCCAGGAAGCCATTGGTCCTTACACATCTCTGCTCAGCTCCATGATGTGCTGACCTTGGTGGTTCTCTCCTGGGGGGCTGCCTTTCAAAAAACTGCTTACCACTTTTGTGAGTTCTGAGGGGAGGGGACTGCTTTGCTATGGCCCCTCAGAAATGGTGACAAACCTCACAGGACTAGGATCAGGAGGGCTGGGGTATTCAGGGAAGGCTTTACAGAGAAAGATATCTGAACTTGAGTTGGCTTTTCAGAGATTCATAGGAGTTCCACAGGCAAAGCAAAATAAAGGAATTTTCGATGGACAAAGGCACAGACAAAAGTAGGAATGGGTATGGTGTAACTAGCGTATAGTGAGGAGCTGCTTTGGCTGGAATGGAGGGCTGCCATTACAGGAGAAAAGATAACTAAAGTAATGTGGAGTGGTAGGGTAGAATCAAGACTGTCAGCCTATTAAAATCACTCTTTTAATGTTAGCAACTGCCTGCTGGAAAAGTAATAAACCACTATGTAACTGAACAAAAGGTAAACAGGCTAGCTCCAGGAATAGGCTACTATAACTATTTGAGGGTAGCCTGCTGCAAGATTTTACTTGCAGTGTTTTAATGGAACCTATCTACACAATTCCTAATACACCGGAGAAGAAAGCTGCTAAGTAAACCTGAGGAATTGACGAGATCACACTTTTGTCTTTTAGGCATGTCCTTTTAGCCCTCCCAGGGTGACTGATAGCTCCTTGAGTATGGAGATCCTATATCTCTCATCACTTCAGCCAAGAAGGAAAGAAATCAACGGTAGAATGAGAGTGACTGGTGAGGACCTCAAATCAGCATACTTTCTTGAGTTGAAGAAAATTTACTATCATGTCAACTCTGGCCTTCTTATAAACTTCACTTGTCAAAATAGTCCAATAGCTTGTTATCATGGATCCAATTCCATAGGGATCTCCTGGGAGTGAAGTTCCTTTTAAAAATCCTGTAGGGACTTCCCTGGTGGTGCAATGGTTAAGGATCCGCCTGCCAGCACAGGGCACACAGGTTCGATCCCTGGCCTGGGGAGGTCCCACATGCTGCGGAGCAACTAAGTCAGTGTGCCACAACTCCTGAGCCCGTGCAGCTACAGCCCGTACTCCACAACAAGAGACGCCACCTCAGTAAGAAGCCCATGCACCGCAATGGAGACCCAACGCAGCCAAAAAAAAAAAAAAAAAAAAACACACACACACAAAAAAACATCCTGGGAATATACTTTTCATTAAAAGAACAAAGTGTATGTCAGTCCTCATGGCTAAAGGGAAGAATCAAGTAGTAGCAGGTGGAAAGGTGGATTTGATTCTCAGTTTCTGGGTTCTGAATCTGAATTAATTATTGTCCTTACCTCAATGAGACAGAGAATTCTAACACAAATCGTCACTACTACAGGTACAGATACTGCCAAGATGAGTTTGTTGTTATAGTCATAACCTGGAACTTCTTTTGTGAGCTAAAGAAATATATCACAATTTTTAAAAACAAGGAGATAGAAGGGATGAAAACTTACGATTCTTCATCCTATTCTAAACGAGAGCTAACTATTCTTAAACTACTATGAAACCCAATCCTTCCAGGCGAGTAGCTTCTATAAGAACAAGCCAAATTTAATGTTATTAGTCTTATCATTAGCATTTTCTTCTACAATTTATCTACAATTTATTTATCTTGTGTTATGTCCTTTTCGCGTCTACCCTAGGAATAGTGACACACTCTCTCAATGAGCAAAGTTGGAGATCACTGTCTTAGCCCGTTTCATGGCTGAAGATAAGATACTGACTAGGAGCCCGTGGTATTCCCGCTTGGGCACGTTAATGGCATGTCCTAAACTGAGTAAAAGTCCAAGTCCCACGTGTCAGGGGTTATCCTCACCTCACTTGACTCCTGCTCTTTCTGCTCACTCTGGGCTTCTGTGCTCTCACTGATAGAGTTGTCAGCTTTCCACTGGTCCATATCCCATTCCGCTTTGGACACATTTACTTCTTGCTGCTTGCTGAGAAGCTTCATCAGGAGGCCTGTTCTAGAGATGAGGTTGGCACAGGCCAGCTGCACGTGGGTGTCCGAGCAGTCTATTTTCAAAGTCTGGATAACATGAGAAATGAGCCTTTGCACGTCATTGTTGGGGATGAGGGACCAGAGCTGCTGGTTTAGCTGAGTTTCAACTTGATCACCCGGGGATGCGAGCCCTGGGAAAGTGAAGCCTGTGGGCTTAGAGGATAATTCAGTGACCATGTTGTGGTGCTCCCATTGTGTTTTGTTGCTGTGTTGAACAGCTGGCATACTGTTGTCTGCAGCGACAGTAGAATGTGCAGTGGAGACGTTCCTATGGCTAGTGTTTCCAGGGCCGGTTCCTCCTGGCAGAGTAGCGTTTCCTGTAGAACTAATTGCTTCAGAAACATTTTGTGCAGTATTGTTTTCTGAAGTAGTGTTTTCTGCAGAAGGGTCTGAAAGAGAAAATAATTCTGGAAAAGGATTTTCCTGAGAAGTCACTTCTCCTGAAGATGAAACAGCCTCTCGTGGAGGGGAATTTATGAGACTCCTCACGACAGAGAACGGAGGGCTTGCAAGCATCACTCTATCAAGTGAACTTTTCTTTCTGAACTTTCGACTCCCTTTTTTCTTTTTTCTTTTTGTTTCTTTTTGCGGTACACAGGCCTCTCACCGTTGTGGCCTCTCCCGTTGCGGAGCACAGGCTCCGGACGCACAGGCTCAGCGGCCATGGCTCACGGGCCCAGCCGCTCCACGGCATGTGGGATCTTCCCGGACCAGGACACGAACCCGTGTCTCCTGCATCGGCAGGCGGACTCCCAACCACTGTGCCACCAGGGAAGCCCCTCGATGCTTTTTAACTTTGGGTTTTCTGTGGACCCGATGAGACCTAATTTTATGGAAGATGTATTTTTTTTTCCAGAATGTGAGATTAATTCGAAGTCCTTAATATTTCTAACTCTTGCCTTTGCATCTTCGAAAACATGAATAGCGTTGGATAAGTCTTTTGATTTGCTTTTAACCTCAGATGGGGATTTTGGCGGGATGGAGGCACAAGGCCTGCCCTTGAAGTACGGTTTGAGGGGAGAGGAGCCTGCGGCCTTGTGTTCCTTTATGAATGAAGACTCTGCATCGGAGGACTTTCCCACCAGCTTCCTGGGCCTCTGCACCATGAGGAGCTGTTTCAGCTTTCTTGGGGATGGCCTCCTGAGCTTTCATTCTTTGGCAGTGTTCGCCACAGATGGCTGGGCATTCTGTTTCCTCCTGACGCTCTCATCTCCCACTGCTTTGAGGTGCATTTTCTGTATGCCCCTTGAGGACCTTGTTCACTCTCACCAGCTTTTCCTCTGTACTCTCAATCTTTGCTAGGCTGTCTTTCTGTGGTTGGGCAGTTTCTAATTTCTTTTGAAAGATGTAGCGTGTAAACATGGCACTTAAAAGGTTGGAACGCGTACACGTGGCAGGTTTTTCTTCCTTTTTAACCTCATCAATTTTTTCTTGAGTTTCTGCATCTAACAAATTTTCCACAGAATGGAGTTCCCTCAATTTGTTTTTTTTAGTTGAATTGTTGGGTACAGGTTTAACAGAAGGGCTCCTTGTATTGTTTTTCAAACGGCCCAGCGGCATATGTCCATCTTGTGTATTTGAAAAAAGAAGTTGAATGAATGGTAATAATGTTGATTCCACATCTCCTAGATTTCCCTCTGAGATATAAGGCAGTATGTAATTTAGTGTACTGATAATATCACTTTTATTATTAAAGTCCAGCTGCTCATTCATGAAGCCTGACAAGCTGACAGCACTGTTAGGTGAGGACATCCTCTCTGACTCAATAGTCAGCTCGGTGCTGTTGTTCGTCTTCTGGGCTTGTAACACCTTCATCAACGATCCTCCTGCATTCTCTATAGATGTTTCTTCATCTGTCAAAAGAGAAGGGACTGTTTTTGATCATTGAAGACTGATGGGACAGCCTTTTGTCAGTCCACAGCCAAAGAAATTAGGAATCAGTCAAAGTTTGAGTGCCACTTAGGAGAAAAAGAAACCCACCCTTAAGCCTATGACTGGCAACAACAAAATGTGAAAAAGGTCTCTCTTGAAAAAGGGGCTATCTACTCAGAAAATTCTGTAGCGTGAAATATAGGAACTATATTCAGGATTACTCCACTGGTTCCCAGGGGCCAGTACTCAAGAAAAGCCAAGGCTGGAAGACAAATATTCCCCTAATCAGCTGGACTCTCTGCAGATCTACTGTGACTCCTCACATTCATATACCCCATCCTGTCCTGCCTCAAAGGCATGGGAGTGTGAGGCTTCCTCTCTCCACCTCTTCAGTGTGCTTGTGTTCTTGCTGCTATCACAGATCTCCACGACAACCACCGCCGCTAACAGGTCGTCATCTGGACATGTCCTTCTCCAACTACCCACTGAGTCCTTTGCTTAGTCCCTGCTTCTATATATCCCAGTCCCCATAACAGAAGCCTCTATACAGAAAAAAACACTATGTCCGCCCTGGCTCTTTGCTAAAATTTGGGCAGGGAGCTCGGGTATAAGTTAAGAGATTTGCCAGATTGTATGCCCATGTGGAATGTTCAACAAATCAATGGAATAATACTTGAGGCCCTAAAATGTAGACGGGAAAAAGCAACTTCTGTCAGATGGCTACTTTGCTTTCAATTCATTTTACTTCTAATATTTCCAGCTCTACTTGGGGAACCATCCAAATCTTCTGACTGTGTGAAGGTAATGTGTACCATTGTGTAGCTGGGCTTGTCTCCCAAAAGGATTAAAAGTATTTTTGGTGAGGGTCAAAGGAGGAGGGAAGGGTCATGAGAAAGGAGGAGCAGAGGCTAGCAGAGAGCCCCAAACTGGGGACAGGAGATCGGGGCCCTAGGGTCATAGCACTTAACACTGCTGATCTTGTTTTTCCTCACCTGTAAAAGGAGATTAAAAATGCTTTTTCTGCCCACTTCTGGGGGAGAAGGGAATAATATAATTAGTAAAAAAAATGTTTGGGGGAGTTCCCAGGTGGTCTAGTGGTTAGGACCCGGCACTTTCCCTGCTGTGGCCCGGGTTCAATCCCTGCTGGGGGAACTAAGATCCCACCAGCTTGGTGGCCAAAGGAAAAAAAAAAAAAAAAAAAACTGTGTTGAAAAATCAGCAATATTGTCTTTATATAAGTGGCAAAGTGTTATTATTTATGATGTGCTCTAGATCACTGAAAGAGACCTGTATTCAAGCTACCTGGGCATGAAAGCACATTTTGGAAGTCATCAAGTTAGTGCCCATAAATCTAATATATAGAAAAATCGTTGAAAGCCCCTGAGTGTTTTGTGGATAGAAAAACTTGCGATTCAGAGCAAGTTCAGAGCTGGACAGTCAAAGAAATAACTAGCTCTCCCATGCATTAGAAGGGCTTGGTAGCAGCTTCTGGTTATGGAACCAGAAACTCTCAGGCTCCAGATAGGACACAAAACAGCATCACTTGCACTCTTTATAAAATTGCAGAAACAAACCAAATAAACAAAAATATATTTACACCTGTCTTATAAGACAAAGGGTACTTGAGACCTAATGTATATAAAATCAGTTTACAAACTGTGATGTACTATGTGAATAAGTTGTCATTTGCAGAGAGGGCAGCATAGGATATGTGGCCATTAATGTGAATTCCCTTCCCCCTTCCATTCCTTTCTCTGGTTCCTTTACATATGCAGATCAGTTACATTATGAAGCTAATAATGTAACTGAGCTCTTCTTAGCTTAATAATGTAACCAAGAATCTGATTTTTAGCAAGGGGGTAATTCTTAGAAATTTAGGGAGCTGGAACTCTAAATGAATGTATTAAAATAATGTAATTACATCATTAGTTTTAAAATGTATCATCCTTGATTAAAAATAACAAATTAAATTAAAAATTAAAAATGTATTATCCCGCAATTGAGACTCACCACAACGTGTGACGTCCCTCAGGCGTTCACTGTCACAACGCAGCTTGACTGTCTCACAGACAACCTCAATAGTATTTTTAAATTGGCAGAGGCAGCAGGCCCTATGGCTGGGTAAGATCCTATAAATGGAAACACAGGTAATTAAATTCGTGGTAAAAGAGTTACCTGAGTAGGTAGAAGAGGTAGGCCAAGGCCACCACAGACCAGTGCAAAAAGGAGTTCTTGGGGCATATGGACTATAGAACTGGATAGGGGCCGGTTGGCCAATTGCTGCCCTTGACAGTTGGAAATAAATATAGAGGAGGAGAGAGGTGCCCAACAGAAGGATTAGGATGGCAGTAGGTATGATATGCCTAGAAAAAAGGGAATAGCGATTAGAATTGGGTGACACTGAACTGTAGTTTAATTCAGAAGTATCTCCTTCCAACCCGAAAGCCTCACTTTGGGTTGAGAGTACACAGGAAGAAGGCAGACTTCTAAGAAGAGTATGAAGAAGACCCCACATTCTGGAGTCACTTTCTCAGTTCCTATTTGTGAGGAGTAATATATTAGAAATTATTCTAGTAATAAAAAAGCATCATGTGGCTAAACAATAACAGAGATCGCATTGACCAAATCTGGACAAAAGGAACATTCCAAAGAATAACATTATCATTATAATAAGGTATAACGTAGTTAATTGAAAAAAAAGCACACGAGTTCATAATGATACTCCAAATGAAAAGTGGGGGAGCTCTTCTTTATAGAATAATGTCAGCTAATAAATGCAAAAGGAAGGATAGAATTAGGAAAGTGTTATTTTGCAACTATCAATGTAATAATCGATTCAGACAAGGATTATCATTGATGCACAGTTGGGTGAAGAGTTGTTTGAAAGTAGGATCTCCACTGATCCCAAGGATCACCCCACATATTATTTATCAATTACCAAGGGGAAAAATAACTTTACAATGGAGAGATATGGAATAGACCACCTTAACCAAGTGATCAAACTTAGCACTGGGCCACCTCAAGTGATGAAGTATGAAGAATACATCACCTATATAGTATTCTTCCCCAAAATGTTTACTTTGAATCTAATGAGGAAACAGACAAATACAGATTGTGGGGCAATTTACAAGACAACTGGCTTAGACTCTTCAAAAAAGCCAATGTCTTAAAAGACCAAAAAAAATAGTAGGGAAAAATTCTAGATTAACGGAAACACAGACATGACATGCAATGCCTAATCTTTAATTGGATCCTGTATCAAAACAAAACAGACTTAAAGAATATTATTGGCTTCTGGCCAAGATGAAGTACAAGGGCCAACTTAACCTCCCAGCTGAAACAAGAAAAAAATCAGATGGAACATAATGAAACAACAGTTTTCAAGAAACTGAACCTCAGGCAATACATTTCAGTGATTCCCGAGGAGATGGGAAATAAATGAAGTGATCCCTATAATTGCCCTTACTTCTCTGAGAGAGTATCCACGTCATGGTACAGGGAAGAGAAGTCCAGACAGAGACTAGTGGGCTCCCTGACAGACAAAATGGAGATAAGGGTCTGGGAAAACCAAGGTAACTAGAGTTCACAAAGCAGAGTATCAGAGAGAAAAGAAGTGCACAGACAAAGAACTCTGGAGATATGCAGAGGGATCTCTTGAGAATTCAACAAAGTATGGGTCAATACATTTGTGTGAGGAATAACTTGATGCCAGGAAAAGAACCACATGAAAGGATTAATAAGAAGAACAACTGGATATCACACAGGGTTGTAGGAATAGTACCTGTTCCTACAAGTCAGACTGGAAAACCTCATGATACTCAGAAAGGACTTGTCTCAGTAGTTGCAAATAATGAGCTCCAGACTAAAGGCTACTTGGACTCCTACCCAACGAACCTTAAAAGCTAGACCTAAAAGAATACAATTGTTTTGAGTAACCTAATTTCACCCAAAACAAAGCCCAGGCATTTTACAGGAATATAAATATACATAGCACACAATAAACTAAAACTCACAATATCTGGGATCATATGAAAAATTGCATGCAAGCATGCAAAGAAGTAGGAAAATATGACCCATACTGAGGAGAAAAGGCAATCAATCAACAATAACCCATAATCTATACAGATGTTAGAATTGGCAGAAAAGAACTTTTAAAAGGTTATTATACATGAAGAAAAGTTGTTATAACTGTATTTCATATGTTAAAACACCCAGACTAAACACTGAAAATGTTAAGTGTAGGCATGGAAAATGTAAAACAGACCTAAATTGAGCTTCTAGAGATTAAAAACAATGTCTAAATGAAAAAGATATTGCAGGAGGTTAAAGGCTAATTAGACACGGCAGAAGGTCAGTGAACATTAAGGCATAGCAACAGAAACTATCCAAAATGAAACAAAAGGAGTAACAAAACAACAACAAAATGAATAGAGCCTCAGTGACTTGTGCAACAACTTCAAGTGGCCTAATACATGTGTACTTAGAGTCCATGAAGGAGAGGAGAAATATAAAAATTTGAAGAAATAATAGCCAAAATTTTTCCAAATTGGTAAACACTATAAACCCTCAAAGTCAAGAAGATCAATGAACTTTCAGCAGAAGAAACATGGACAAAACTACACCAAGGCACAAAAAATAATCGAATTGCTCAAAACCAGCAATAAAGAGAAGAATTTAAAAGGAGCCAGAGGAAAAAATTATACACTACATGCAGAGGAACAAAGATAACAATGACAGCAGAATTCGTGCTTGAAAAATCGTAAACGAGAACTCAGTGGAATAACATCTTTAAAGTAGTGAATTGAATTCTATCAAGCTAGAATTTTATACCCACATCTGTCAAAACAAAAGCAAAATAAAGACTATCTCAGACATACAGAAGCTGAAAGAATTCATTGCTGGTAGACTTTCACAATAAGAAATGTTAAAAGAAGTATTTTTAAGCAGAAGGAAAATGACACCAGATTGGAATATGGATCTACATAAAAGATTAAGAATACTGGATACATACAACAATGAAGACCCAATTCAACCAAAAATAAATTAAAAAATTAAGAAAAGAAGGGAAAAATCATATAATCACTGCAATAGATGCAGGAAAAGAATGAAAACATCTAACATACATTCCTGATTAAAGAAAAAAAAAACAGCCCTCAGTAGACTAGGAATGGAAGGAGACTTCCTCAACTTGATAAATGACTTCTACAAAAAACCTAACATCATACTTAATGGTGAAGGACAAAGTACTTTCTCACCAGGATCAGGAACAAGGCAAGGATATCTGCTCTCATTGCTTCTATGTGACATGGCACTGAAGGTTCTAGCCAGTGCAATAGGGCAACAAAAAGAAAAGACACATTCAGAATGGAAAGGAAGAAGTAAAACTATCTTTATTTGCAGATAACATGATTATGTCGAAAACCTGACAGAAGCTACGAAAATGCTACTGGAACTAATAAATGAGTCTATCAAGTTTGCAGGGTACAAGATCAACATACAAAAAGATGAATTTGTCTCAACAAACAATCAGAGATCAAAGTTTTAAAATGCTACTTATAAAAGAATCCAACATATAAAATACTTAGAATAAATCTGACAAAAGACTTGCACACTGAAAACTGTAAAATGTTGCCGGGGGAAATTAAGAAGGACCTAAATAAATGGAGAGATATAAAGTATTCATGGATCAGAAGATTCAATATTGTTGAGACATCAATTCTCCCCAAATCGATTTATACATCAAAACCCCAGTAGGCTTTCCTATAGACATTGACAAGCCAATTCTAAAATTCATATGGAAATAAAATTTAGAGTAACTAAAACAACTTTGCGAAAGAACAAAGTTGAAGAACTAACAGTAACTGATTTCAAGGATTATGAAGCTACACCTTCAAGACATTGTGATAGTAGTGTAAAGATAGACAAAAAGACCAAAGGAACAGAACACAAAGTTCTGAAGTAGAGAGATGTGGAGAACTGACTTTCAGGTTCAAAGGCATTTCAGTGGAGAAATGATAGTCTTTTCAACAAATGATGCTGGAACAACTGAATATCCAGGTGCAAAAAGAAAAAAAAAATGAACTTCCATCTAAACCATATACAGAAATGAACTCAAATTGGTTCAAAGATCTAAATGTAAAACATAAAACTATAAAACGTCTAGAACAAAACAGGTGAAAAATTTTATGACCTTGAGTTCGGCAAGATTTCTTAGATACAACACCAAAAGCATAATGCATAAAAGAAAAAAACAGATAAATTAGACACCATCGAAATTAAGAATTTCTGCCCTGCAAAAGACACTCCTGAGTGAACGAAAAGATGAGTCACAGAATGGGAGAAAATACCTAGCAACTTACCTATTGGATAAAGGACTAATTTCCAGACTATAGAAAGAACTCTCAAAACTCCAGAAAAATATAGATAAAAGATTCAAAGATATACAGATGGAAAATAAGCATATGAAAAGATGTTTGACATGATTAATCATTAGGGATGCTACAGTGAGATACAACTACACACCTATTAAACTATCTAAAATTAAAAATACTGAGCATAGCAAATGTTGGCCACAACATAAAGAAAATGCAGCTCTCATACACTGCTGGTAGAGATGTAAAATGATCAAACCACTATGGAAAATAGGTATTTTTTAAAAACTTAAACATACACTTACCAATGATGCAGCCATTCTACAGGCAGGCATTTACCCAGGAGAAATGGAAGTAAACATCCATACAAGACTTGTACACAAATATTCATAGCAACTTTATCTGTAATAGACAAAGACTCAAACAACTCAAAAGTCCATCAATGGTCAATACATAAATGGTGGTACATCCACATAAAGGAATGCTCTTCAGCAATAAACAGAAATGAATTACTGATATATACAACAATATGGATGAAGATTAAAATAATCATGCTGGGTTAGAAGCCAGTTAGAAAAAAGTATACACTGTATGATTCCATTTACATAAAATTCTAGAAAATGCAAACAGAAAGCAGATCAATGGTTGCATGGCGATTGGCAAGTGCAAGGAACGATGGGAAGGAAGAATTACAAAGAGACATTAAGAAACTTTCTGAGGTGATGGACATTTTGATTTTCGTGATGTCTTCATGGTGTGTATGTAAGTGTGTCTGTAAACACAGATTACTGCATGTCAATTATACCTCAAAAAGCTGTTAAAAGAAATGATATTAGATAAGAGAGACAATTGGGGAAATTTGAATAGCAACACTTTATTAGGTAATATGATTGTGTAGGAATTTAATTTCTTCAATACTGTGTATTAACAGTATCGTCGTTACACAGGGAAATAATTTTTAATATCCAGAGAGGAGGGCATCTAGCTGACAAGAGAGGGATCGCAATTGTGGCAGATGCTGTGGGACGCTGAGGAAGATGAGGCTAGAGCAGTGACCAATGCGTGATGGCACGGTGAAGACAGTCATTTGTCAGGTGACCTGACAAAGACGGTTGGAACAGACTGCTAAATGCAGTGCCGTTTCCGCATACTAATCTCACGCAATCCCCTCAACTAGCCTTGGCGTAACAGACAGTTTGTATTAGCTTGCCATATTGGAAGGGGGAAGGCACAATTTAAGGTGCAGTACGTTGTGTAATAAACTGTCACAATAGGGTCCTACAGAAATAGTTTTTTAAACTGCAAAGAAATAAAACTTGACACTTCCCTCACAACATATATGAAAATTAACTCAAACTGAATCATAGACCTAAATGTAGCTATACAACGTCTGGAAGAAAACGTAGGAGAAAATCTCTGTGATTTGGGGTTAGACAGTGGGGTCTCAGAGAAAGATTTCTTAGATTAAGACGCAAAAAAGCAGGAACCATCTAAGAAAAATTGCTAAGGGACTTCCCTGGTGGTTAAGACTCCGAGTTCCCAATGCTGGGGGCCCGGGTTCGATCCCTGGTCAGGGAACTAGGTCCCACATGCATGCCTCAACTATGAGTTCACATGCCAGATCTAAGAAGCCCATGAGCCGCAACTAAGGGGCTCATCTGCCGCAACTAAGACCAGCACAACCAAATAAATAAATTAAATTAATATGAAAAATTAAGAAAAATTGCTAAATTAGGGTTCATCAAAAATTTAACACTTCTAGTTTTCAGAGACATTTTAATATAATGAAGATAAGTCACAATCTGGGAGACGATATTTACTAAACACATATCTGAGAGCAAGGACTTTTTCCATTTGCCTTTTATTTAAAGCACTCTTAAATCTCAATAAAAATATCCAATTAAAAAATGGATTTGAACAGACACTTCATTTAAAAGGATATTTGCACATGAATAGACACTCAACATCATCAGCTTTTACAGAAATGCAAAATGTGGCAAAAACCACGAGATTCAACTACACACCTACAAGAAAGGCTAAAATTTTTTAAAAAAACAAATATAAGCATCAGGTGAAGATGTAGGTCATCTGCAACTCTCATAGACTGCTTGTGTGAAAGCAACATGGCACAGGCACTTTAGAAAACAGTTCAGCAGTTTCTTAAAAAGTTCAATAGGCACTTAGCATATGATGAAGCAATCCCACCCTGAGGTATTTTACCCCAAAGAAATGAAAACATATGCTCACACAAGACATATGTTCACACACACATGTGAGTGTTTTCAGAGGCTTTGTTCATAATAGCCAAAAAACAAGAAGAAACTCAAATGTGCATCGAACGATGAATGCGTAAACAAACTGTGTATCCACACAACTAGAATACTGCTCAGCGCTCAAAAGGAATGAGCTACTGACAGGTGCAACAAAACAGATGAATCTCCAAAGAGACTGGCTAAGTGAAAGAAGCCAAAAACAGAAAGCTACATACCACATGATTTCACTTATCAAATATTCTGGAAAAGGCAACATTATACGGACAAAAATCAGATTGGTGGTTGCCAGAGGCTGGTAGTGACAGGAGGATGGATTGACTACAGAGGGACATGGGGGGTCTTTTGGGAGTGCAGAAGTTTTCTTTACCTCAAATGTGGTGGTGGCTACAGAACTATACGTTTGTCAAAACACATCACACTGTATATTTAAAAAGAGTGCATTTTGTTAAACGAAAATTATACATAAATAAACCTGACTTAAGAAGATAATCAAACAAACCTAAAAATACAATTGAGTGAAAATCAATGTAAGAAAAATCAACTTACAGTGTTTCCAATTCAAGGGTCATCATGAGGATGCTTTCCATTGCGGTAAGTGACACTTGTGCTGTTCCCATGTCTCTGAAGGAGAAGCCCAAACATGCATGATATAAAACCCAAAGACAAAATTTCTAAACTGAAGAAGATACTTAACATGTGATTACTTCCACTTTGGCTTCTTACTTGCCATAGATGATAATGCCAAAGAGCTCTTTTGGAAGAAATTTAAATTTGCATCATCAAATTAATGACCTTGGTGCTGAACAGTACAATCATTTTCTATGATCCTCACTTCTCATTTTCAATTGCATCTACCTCTTTTGATCACTCTTTTTTTAAAAAAAAATAATGTACCCCTTATTCCTTTTTGCTTTCTTGGATAAATACTATTCCTATATGCATCTTCATGTTCCATATCTATATGTGTTCTTCAACACTGTTCTCATCCTCTGCTGGCTCTCTTACCCATATATATTCTTTCTTAATCCTTTTCTTTGCCAATAACTCTTATTTTCAATAACCCAGTTAAAATCTAAATTATGACTGTTTAGCCAAAGTACTCAATTTTTGACGAAAGTAAAAAGGAGCAGAAATTATCTCATGAGCCATGAAACTCTTACAATACTTACAAAGAGTTTAACGCTGGCACTTTAAAAAGACCAGAATCTTCAACTGTTGGCAAAGGATTACGATTGAGAATTCTGAAAAATGGAATGGAATTAAAATTATCTGCATTTTCAATTACTTCCATGAAAGTTTATATTCATTTTTTTTGGTATGGAACTTGAAGGTTAAAAATATCATTTTATGTCTTTACCTATATATCACCCTTAGAATCTGTAAAACACTCTTTCACTGGGAGCTACCCCGGTCTCTAGATGATAAAGTGGAGAAGAGAAGCAAACAAACAAACAATAAAATAGAAAAAAAGTGGCTAGCAAAGAAAAAATATGCCAAAGTACTTTTCACGTTAAAAACCCTCGAAGTGACTATGCTGGTAGGAAGCCCTTGCTCTGTAAAAAAAGTACTATTTCTAGTGTCCTCCATAATTCAAGGTGTTTTTCTTTCATCTCTACAAATTTTGAAAAATTTCATGATTTAAACTACTCAGCTAAAGACAAAAATAAGGCTAATTCCTTAGTTCTGGAGCCAAAGAAGAGATAAATCCAAGAGCAACTGGTGAAAGCCATACTCTCATCACATAGTCCCGTGTGTATTCTTGTGCCATAGCCTTTGTTACTGTGTATGTAATCAACTGTTTACTTGTCACTCTCCTAGATTGTCAGCAACTTGAGAGCAGGGACCACACTTTATTGCCATTATTATTCCTGTGCCTGACATAGTGCCTAGTATTTACTAGGCATTTAATAAATGTTTGCTGAATAAATAAATAACATTTTGTTTATATATCAATAAAATAAACAAATCAATTTTGGGGAATAAAATTTTATTCCAAAATGTTGGAATAGATTTTCTTCATAGTTCTTTCTTTCTTTCTTTTTTTTTCCCCTTAGTTCTTTAAAACAAATAAGGGGGAAAAAAAACCAGAAAAGAAACAGGAAGAAAGAAGAGAATATCTGACTTAAGGTTAACTCTACTCAAGAATTATTAGTGTACTTTTGCAGAATATTATAAAGATAATTATCAAAACTAATATCTTTTGGGTTGCCATGCATATGTGATCAGCATTTAACATTTCATCCTCACAGTAACCTTATGTGATATATATATTACACAATTGTACAAATGAGGAAACTGAGGCACAGAGGAGTTACATAACTTGTCTTAAGTCATCAAGCTCGTAAGAAGCAGAGCTGGAATTTGAACTCAGTTCTGACTCTAAAGCCTGTGTTTAACCTGAATGAAAAAAAAAAGGTTTTTTTTTTTTTTTGAAACATCTGTTACTTTAACCTTAATTTTGACAGCACTAAATATAGAAATACCTTTTCAAACTTCATCTACCCATCTGGGAAAGCCTCTATGAGAATTATATTTTCTCTTTTTATTTATTTATTTATTTATTTCTCTTTTTATTTATTTTTTCCTTAATCATCTCTTGTGATAAATATTTAATTAGCCTATGGCCATTGAGACTTTATAGATTTTTTTTTTAAATTGCAGGAAAATCAGGAAAAATGATGGAGGAAGGACATCTGAAAATTCATCCCTGCATAGAAGGAACAATAACAACAACAACAAAACTGGCAAAAATGGTCAGAATCAACTTCTTCTGAACTCTGGAAATTTAACCAACATGCTGGCAGTAAATGGGGGAGCAATTTATTCAAGGAAAACAAATTAATTTCTGTAAGAACAATGAGATTTGTGTTGCTTTAACTTGCCCTCGACCTTTGGTCTCCATGCCAGTGGTAGCCTTGAAAAACAGCCCACATCCCTGGTACCAGAACGAGCAGCATGGACTGAGAGGTCCTTCAAAGCCTCATTCCCAAAGAACTGTCATTGTTTTACATGTCTGGTGGTCCCCTGGAAGACCTCACTTGAAAGGCTTGCCTTTGACCTGACTGAGGGCTGTCTAGTGAGAAAAGCCTCTGCTCAGGTGGCATTTCTGGAAAACATTTTCAAGCAAATATTTTAACATGGCGGTGGCATGAGGCAATGGATAACAGTTTGGGGCAAAAAACAACCCAACCGCAAAGCTTTAAAAGAAAAGCTGAGGAATGAGATGTGCACAGACACTTTGAAATATTCCAATGTATTCCTGGGAAACTGGAAGACCACAAGACATATTCCTGGGCATCTAGGAGAATAACTGTTAGCATTAATAAATGAGTTCAGCAAGGTTGTAGGATATAAGATCAATATCATTTCTACACACCAGCAATGAGTAATCGAAAAATGGAATTTAGAAAACAATTCCATGTGGAACAGCATCAAAACAAATATAATACTTAGGGGAAAATTTTACCAAGTAAGTGCAAGATTCACACTGAAAAGTACAAAACTGTTGAAAGAAATTGAAGAAGATCTAAATAAGTATAAAGACCTGCTGGATTCATGGACTGGAAGATAATCTTATGAAAATTTCACTACTTCCCAAATCGACCTATGGTTCCATTGCAATTCCTATCAAAATCCCAGCTGACTTCTTTCCAGAAATTGCCAAGCTGTTTCTAAAATTCCTATGGCAATTCGAGGAAACAGAATAACCAAAACAATGTCGGTAAAGAACAAAGTGGGAGGACTCACACATCCTGGTTTCAAAACTCAGTTCAAAGCTACTGCAATCACAGTGTGGTACTGGAATAAGAACAGACATGTAAATCAATGGAACAGAATTGACAATATAGCAATAAACCCTCATATTTATGGTCTATTGATTTTCAACAAGGGTGCCAAAACAATTCAACGTGGAAAGAACAGTCTTTTCAAATGATGCTGGGACAACTGTACATCCACACACAAAATAATGAAGGTTCACACCGTATATGAAAATTAACTCCAAATGGATCAAATATCCAAATGTAAGAGCTAAGGCTATAAAACTCTTAGAAGAAAACACAGGAGTAAATCTTTATGACCTTGCCTTAGACAACAGTTTCTTAGATAAGATACCAGAAGCACAAACAACCAAAGGAAAAATAGATGAATTGGATTTTATAAAAACTAAAAAGTTTGTGCTTCAAAGGACACTATCAAGAAAGTGAATAAACATATAGAATGGGAGAAAATACTACAGGTGGGAAGAATAAGATGCAGTGGGGAGAAGAAAAGTGTAGTAGTTGCTAGGTGTGACAATCGCAAAATTTTGAACTATTACAAATAAAACAGCCACCCTGAATCACCCCAAAGGGCAGACCCAAGTTATTTTTGCTTTTAGTGTTTATGCCTTTCTAAATCTGAGAAGCTGCCAGGATTCTAGTACATAGCAAAAAGTGAGGACAACACCCTCAAGTGTGTAAGCTTTTGTGTGTACATAGCTATGTAAAGGAAACCAAAGCTAGCTGACTGGGGGAGCATTAGGGCGGCTCTGTGACCGCAGCTCAATTTGCCTTCATAGTGTGGACACACCTCCCACACTGATATTCTCAACAATGGGGTAAATAATTCAATAGGGATAAGGCTTTGATTTTCCTCTTATTCTCTCTTCGTGCTTATGTTCTTGGTACAATATTGATGTACCACGGACAAGCCAGCATGTGAATGTGCTCTGTCTGCTTAAGTTATATAGCCTTTCTACATTGTAGAGTCCTTCAGTTTCTAAAATCATGGAGCTTGTATTGTTAGATCCAATGAAGTGACTAAAAGAATTTTTAAACATAAGCCATCAGTCTGGACCTGCATAGGTGAATGAAGGAGAAACACTTTAGAGTCAGAGAAAAAAAGCATACTTAACATTTAGGATTATCAACCACTGCCGGTTTTCCATAGTATATTTCATTCCTGATTTTATCTGAAAGAGATATGATGACTACCACCATTCAAAAAGTGGTACTTTATTAATAAGCTCCTGGCTCATCTTTGAGGTAGATTTCGGATTTAAAATAGACTACCACACTGCTAACCACTTCACCTGATATTTCTCAATAACATAGAGGCTTCATTCAAGAAACCTACTGACTTATAATTACCTGACACCCGGTGATGAATCAAGGATTTGTGGGGCCTGAACCTCATCTACTTTGGGAAATCCTAGCTAATAAAAACAGGCAAAGTTATAAATAGAAAAATCGCTAGGACCCCTCTCAAGACCTTGGAAGGGACCTATGCAAGTGAGGAGCCCTGAAGCCTAAGGTTCATTGAATTCAGGATAAATCCACCTCAGCTGGGGCCCTTTTCCAAACTTATTTAATGCAAGCAACTTATAAACACCCCAGTAATATGTCATTATAGGTAGTAAAATGGTTTAACTCGAGGGTGGCATCTTCCCTTGGTGGCTTGCCTTTGGTAAGAGATGCAATAAAGTTTATATCTCACCATGGCAAATGTTTCCTAAAGCAAATTAGCTTTGTCTATTAGAAAGACTTAGTCCAAAACAAAGACTTACTATACTGTGACAATCTTTTGAAAGTAACTGTGAATGAGTCTTCGGAGTACAGTACTAATTTATTTACAACACCAGACAGTTCTGATTCTTTCACTACCTTTTTCTGTCATTTAAGAGGAGCACAAATTCCAAAGGAACAAGTTGGTGCCTCTTCCATTACAAATCTTTTCTAACCTACCACCCGTTTTCTACTTCATCACCCCCCTCCCTCACCTTGTTACCCTGCTGCATAGATGCTAGAATGGCTCTCATATATGTTTTCCCATCAACATCCATATTTCTCCTTCCAGTATGAAAGCTTCTTGGGGACAAAGTCCCTGCCCTATGCGTCTTTGTATCCCCAGCACTTAGTAGAGTGTTCACAGACAGTGGGCAAGGCACTCAGTGAATGTTTTGGAATGAATTCATTAATTTTTAAACTGTGATTTATTTATTTATTTCCACAATGTATTGTCCTGTGTTGCCTACATAACTATAGTGAAACTCTGATTCTTATAAGGAACTCTTGGTGTTCTGGGATGTTTAGGAAAGTTGGTGAGTTTCAGACGTTGTACTGACGCTACTAAAACCTCCTGGGGAAGGGACCTCACGAGCCTGCTCTCCGGTGTGCTAACAGAAGAAAAACCGACCCTCGGTGCTCTCTCCCCAAGGTAGGCGTCAGCAAACCAACAAGGGAAAGGAAGGAGGCCGCTAAAGATAGGCATCTGCAGGAATTGTTAACCCAGCTCCAGACACAGCCTCAACACCTTCATTAAGCCAAAATGTGGGAACTGTGTGAAGCTGGATTTCTGAACCACAAGACAGGTAAGAGAGTCTTTTCCAAAGCCAGGTGTAGAAGAGCTCTTTCCCTTGAGTCTAAAATCGCCTTCGGGCCACTGAACGTACCCACTATCATTTCCTTGTGCCATGAGAAATCAGAGAAGTTTTGAGCTGAAGGGGTGGAAAACCCACACTTCTTATTGAAGAGTAGTCAGCAAAGAAAACATATTGAATTAGGCCACAGCAAAGTCTTTTCTTTATATTTTTCACACTACAGCTGAACACAAACAACGTCTTTTTCCATACCTCAAAGGTTCCTATTGGCCACCGATAATTCACTTCAGCAATATATGCTTTTTTGAAAAATAATGTTCTGGGTGGCTGGGGAGAGCCCTGTGGTGGGTGTTCAGGAATTCTTTCTGCTTTACCATTTAAAAGAGCTAATGATGGTTGGGGAAGCACCCACACCCACTGAACCACACCCTGCTCAACTTAGTTCTCTGCAGCTCTGTGTTGCATACATTTTAAGCAGTTAGGAACTTTGCACATGAAAAGGAATCAAAGTGAAATTCAAAAGTGGAAGTTCCTGGACCATTCTCATATTGGAGAGGCATCCGTGGGATTCCATGACAATGCTAATCTGAGTGTTTTTGTTTGGTGCCTTTAATTGACCATGCCAAAGATCAGTACTATGGAAAGCAGAGCCTTTCATATATATGAGTTAAACAAGTCTCTTGGCCTCTTTGTACCTTAGTTTCCTCATTTGAAAAAAAAAAATAAATGGCTCTCAAGACATACTTTCCAGAATTCATACTGGGCTTACTTACACCCAGCTAACCAATAACTGCATGATTGCTTTTACACACAGTTGTTTACATGTATTCATCTTCTATTTCACTTACAACTTGTGTAAAAACTGCATTCCATGCCAGGCCTGAAACGTTCCAAAGCTCAGTTCTGTGAGTAAATTGCAACCAAGATTTCTACAAAAAAAGACACGAGCAAAAGAATTAGAAAAACAGATATTCTTTCAGAACATTTATCCATTGGCAATAATTCTCATTTATATATGATGAAACGTAACATCACTACTCCCTCCATACACTAAAGAAATCTCACTGTGGGAGATATTATGATTTATACTTTCATGATTATATATGTGGTGCATTAGATACAAAATACTAAATGCTCATTAAATACTTGTGTTAAGTGATCTTTATTTCTCTAGCTAGGCAGCACTATTGACAGTTTGGGCTGGATGATTCTTTGCTGTGGGAGGCTCCCCTGTACACTGTTGGATGTTTAGTAGCATCTCTGGTCTCTGTCCACTAGATGCCAGTAGCGTATACAGTTCTGACAAGCAAAACTGTCGCCAGACACTACCAAGTGTCACCTGTGTGCAAACTCACCCTGGTTGAGAACCACTGCTCTTGATCCTGGGGGATGTTGGATGCTCAGCATGATCCTGCTCTGTGCTGGAACTGTCACCTCGGGATACAATGGAGACTGAGCTACAACTTCCTTAAGGAGCTCTGGAGGCTGAGGTGGGGTCTTCTGCTGGACTGGAGAAGGTTCAACCTCTTTAGTGACCTGTGGATTTATGGGAAGTGCCAGAGCCAGAGATTTAACAGTGACCTTGTACAAGTGTGACTGCTGAGCTTCATTTACCCCATGATGAACACATGGTCAAACTACAACCTCCTTAAGTGTCTCCAAAGGCCGGGCGAGGGCCTCCTGAGGACTTGAAGTTTCTAGTTCCTCAGGGGCCTCTGAAGGCTGAGATGGAGCCTCCTGCGGAAGTGGAGGTGGTTCTACCTCCACAGTGGGCTCTGCATGCTGAGCCTGGGCCTCTGCCTGGGGTGAAAAAGATTCAACGTCCTCAGGGGTCTGTGGATGCTGAGCAGGGGCCTCTTGATGAAGTAAAGATTCAGCCTCCTCAGTGAGCTCTGGATGACGAGTTTGGGCCTCCTGCTGGGATGCAGAAATATCTCATCCTCAGCAGAAGACTCCCTGTCGTGTAGCTTTTGGGTCATGTGTTCCTTGCGTGTGGCGCTGAGAGGCCTATACATACCCCTAAGCCAAAGTGGCCGCCTTCTCCCGAAAAAGCCCTCCTAGAACACAGAAAGGGAAATATTAATTCTGCATCTCCCCTGCTTTCTCTGGCCACAGTACTTTATCCTCCTCACATCTACCTGACTCTCACTTTCCCCTGAGCTTCTCTTACGCAGCAGAAATCCAAAAAAGCCCCTTGGAGGAAAACACACACTGTTAGTGTTGCATGTCACTTTTCATCTCTCTCACAATGTGTTATCTCTGCTTTCATTAGGACTAAATGGGGACCTCAGTCCATAATCACAATGAGCAAAATCACCACAGACCCGGGATCATGAAAATCATTGCATGCATGCTGGCCTTCCAGAAGTTCTCTGTGTCTGTCCAAAATGGACCCCAAGTGTCTCTGGAGAGACATTTGTATGTGGCTTAGCATGGAGCATAGGCAGGATTTTCAGCCCCGTTCACCTTTCTTTGCCCTTGGCCAACTGCCCTCGTGCAGTGAAAACACTTGCACAACGGCACTGGGCAGAAACTTGTTACTCCCTTAGACGCGCTTCACACCAGTCCGCTTCGGACTTAGTCGCACATGCAGCATTTGCTGCGGGTGTGGGTGTGGGGAGAAGGTGATTTTATTTTCCTGGCTGCTCTATCCTATACGTTGAATCACACCAAGTAAACACCTGAACCCAACGAGCAAAGTCATCTATAGCTCTCTGACTTTCACTCTGCAGGCTGTCACTCAGGTGTCAGTGAATTGTGGAATCCGTTTAAAGGCCACGACCAGCAGGGAAGCACAAAATACTCTTTTTGAATACAAATAGAAGAGAAAAAAATCACAGTGCACAATAAGTTTGTTTCAGAAACTACTTATGTCCATATAGTATGTGTCTACTCAACTGTGACCTAAAACGTAGCTCACAGCCCAAGCACAGTGTGTGATCAGTGGAGAAGTCCTCAGTGGAAAGGGACCATCTTCTTCTTGGTAATCACCAGCAGTATGACCATGGGGCAAGGTAGTTTCCCTTTCTCTTTCTCCAGTTCCTTATTACAAAAGGAAGAGACAAACTACTGTCTAAAGTTTCTCCCGGTTAAAATTCTATGAGGTTTGGATAAAGGGAATAGAGAGTAGGGGCCTGAAAAACAGTAGGATGAGAAGGGAAGTTTTCTTGCCACTTTCCAGAAGGGACTCATATGTTCTACCTTTCGTCAGCTTTGAGTGAGGCCAGCCCCTAAATCCACAACCATGAGGCCCTCCCTACCCCAGAGCCTCCTAGAAGGCCTCTGGCCTGGCCTGATGCCTGGGAGCCAGGCATCCGCCCAGCAGGAACAGGTACAACCAAAACCTCTCCCCGTCCACCCTCTTTCCTTAAAGGACTAGTGAGAGCAGATGAATGTGTGCCAGTCCTGTTCTAACTCAGCTTGGGCTGCGGAGCTAATTCTGCTGAGAAATAAACTAGGGTAAACCATTAGGGTAATCAAGCGTTCTTCCTGCCTTTGCTGAGGAAACTGAAATAGATGAGTTCTAAGTTCTCCTCTAGTTGTAAATTTCTGCTTTCAAAGACCAATATTTACCTTCTGCTTCTTTTTCTATCTTCCTCTTTTGCAATTCTAGGAGAAGAAATCTGTTTTGAAAGAAAACAGGATCATGATTATCCATTACAACTATTTCCAAATCCTTATTCATTCCTTTTGACTTTAAATCTTATCTATCCAGTAAGATGATAACTCTTTCAAGGAAAGGAATTCTACCCTGTTTAAGAATCCTTTGACTCTTCCACAGTACCTAACTTAGGGTCTTGCATGCAGCTGGCGATATATTTTATTGACTGTTTTAGATAATGTTCAACAGATAATTCCTAATAAAAACTCTCAGAAGTAGGAAAAGAAAATAAAAGTATCTGGCAGAAACCTAAGCATTGTTCTAAAGTCAAGAACAAGAGTAGGATGCCCAATCATTACTGCTACTATTGAGCACTGTGGAGGAGGTCTTAATCAGTACGATAAGAAAAACGAAGTATTGGAAAGAAGAGACAAACATATCTGCATATGAAACAAGGGACCCAAAAAGACCAAAAGAATCAACTGAAATTTTATTGGAAGTAACATGAGTAAGATGGCTCCATACAAAATCAAGAGATCAACATATTAGCCTCAATAGCTTTCCCATAGAACACAACTAACTAACTAAAAAACAGAAGGAACCTCCCGTTCACTATATCAATACAAATGCATAAAGCACCTAGGAATAAATTTAGCCACAAATTTGTAAGACCTATGTGATGAAAATATTAAAACTTTTTTGAAGGACGTTAAGAAGTACTTACATGGCATGAGATACCATCCTCCTAGAATGTTGTAAAGAGGTCAATTCTCTTCAAATGAAACTAAAAATTCAATGCAATCCATTTTATAGCCAAAATAATTTTTAAATAAAACCTGGCCAGCTGACATTTGGTAGAGAATATATGTAAGAATAGTTATGAGATGTATGCAAAAGAAGGTCAAAGAGTAGGACCTTGCCCTACCAGATATAAAATATGTTATAGAGCAACTGGAATTAAGCAGTGTGATATCAGTACTGGTACAGGACAAGATAACTGGATCACAGAACAGCATCCAGATGAAGATAGCATATTAGACCAGGGAAGAAAGAATAAACCATTCAGTGAAAGATTTGAAAAGAATCAGATCTTCATGTAGGGGGAAAAAGTTAGATCCCCTACCTCAACCACACGAACAAACAAATACAACAAATTCTGGACAGATTATAAAAGTACTTGAAGAAAATATTAGAGATGGTTTTTACGTCACGAGGTGACAAAGGCCTGGCTAACAAAACCCACCCCACATGAGCCATGAGGAGACGACAGGCAGATATGGTGGCAGACTGTCAACACACCTCCTACTCTTCACAGCCCTTGCCCCCTTTTCCCCTGGACTGTTTGTCTGCTTCTTGTTGACTTATAAAACTCTTGGGAGTTCCCTGGTGGTCCACTGGTTAGGGCGTGGCTCTTTCACTGCTGTGGCCCGAGGTTCAATCCCTTGTCAAGGGACTAAGATCCTGCAAGCTGCACAGCATGGCCAAACCCCACCACTTCGAAACAAACAAACAAAAACTCTTTATGGTAAAGAAATACTGGCTTTCATTGAATTTCAGTGTTTCGAATATTTCCAGTGTTTTTGTCTCTAAGGAGACAAGACAAAAGAGTGGAGTAGGGAGCACCAGCTTTGCAGTCGGGTGAAACTGCCTTCTGCTTTGGGTTTGGCCGCTGGGGCCTTACACTGATCTCCTTCATCTATGAGGGAGGGATAGTAATATCATCCTCACAGGACTGTGGGCTTTAAATCAGACAATATATGGAAAACTCTTCATCTTATGCTCGGCATGAATCAGTGCTAAGCTGGTGTCACAGACAAGATGGTGGAATATATCAAAGGCTCTGCTTGTGGCATCAGGCTCTGAAGGCTCTTTCCCACCAGAAGATTATAGAAATATTGCTTTTATTTTCTTCTAATACCTTTATGTGGTCTTTTTTCACATTTATGGATATATGTTTATTTAAGATGAAACATGGGGATCTGCTATTTACCCCCCAAATACTTAGGCAGCTATTCTATCACCATTTATTCATTTTCTTCCGCTGATTGCAATAGTAAAACATGACATTTCAAAAGTCTTAAGAACACAGGGGCCTATTGCTGGACTCTATCCTACTTCAAATAAATATTCGGTTGAATTATTCCTCACTGTGGAATTGACATAACGCCTCATCTCTCTTCCGTTGAACACCATTATTGTCTACCATAGGAAGGACACTGCGTGGCCCCTGTCCTCCAAAAGCTTATCGTATATGTGGGGAGAGGAAATAACGGTTAGGACTCCTCGCTTTCACTGCCGAGGGTACAGGTCCAATCCCTACTTGGGGAACTAAGATCACACAGGCCCAAACAAAACAAAACAAAACAAAACAAATGCAAGAAGTTGAAAACAAGAAAAAGGGGACTTTACAGAAATTCTAAAAATGCCAAAGGCCATATGCCACCTGAGATGTAGAGGGTACAGTCTGGGCAATGGCCAATGACTAGCAAGCTAGTCCCCAGCCTCCTAGGCTCAGAAATCATACTCTTCCTCACCAAGCGAGAACTCACGTCTTCCTGTTGTGGCAGTCTCACTTGAGCAATATCACAGGATTGATCAAACATCAGAATGCCAAATTATTACTTGACAATGAGAAATACATCTGTTCTACACACAGGGCATCTGTGTCTACACAAGCAGAGAATTACCTTCTGTGGGGACAGGCCTCCGTGGCACACTGAAGCACAATCACAGAATCGAAGGCTACTTGGTGACAACAGAATTAGAAAAGGAATCAGCCGAGTCCAGAATTTAATGGGAAGGCCTGAGGTAACTGGATCCATCCATCTCCTCAACAGGCAGCCTGGCTAGTGGGCCTGACTCGGCAGTTATGCTGCCTAAGGTGCCATCTCTACTCTTGGGCAATGTGAGGATGGGCACTGCCCATGTTGGTCTCTCCTCACCTTTTCTATGCTTTCACTAGTGACCAACCCTCCTGCAGATAGACACATTTCTCTTTAGAAGTTAGTACATCATGTCAGGTTTGATTCAAGTGTGATAGGCCAGGAAGCCATTGGTCCTTACACATCTCTGCTCAGCTCCATGATGTGCTAACCTTGGTGGTTCTCTCCTGGGGGGCTGCCTTTCAAAAAACTGCTTACCACTTTTGTGAGTTCTGAGGGGAGGGGACTGCTTTGCTATGGCCCCTAAGAAATGGTGACAAACCTCACAGGACTAGGATCAGGAGGGCTGGGGTATTCAGGGAAGGCTTTACAGAGAAAGATATCTGAACTTGAGTTGGCTTTTCAGAGATTCATAGGAGTTCCACAGGCAAAGCAAAATAAAGGAATTTTCGATGGACAAAGCACAGACAAAAGTAGGAATGGGTATGGTGTAACTAGCGTATAGTGAGGAGCTGCTTTGGCTGGAATGGAGGGCTGCCATTACAGGAGAAAAGATAACTAAAGTAATGTGGAGTGGTAGGGTAGAATCAAGACTGTCAGCCTATTAAAATCACTCTTTTAATGTTAGCAACTGCCTGCTGGAAAAGTAATAAACCACTATGTAACTGAACAAAAGGTAAACAGGCTAGCTCCAGGAATAGGCTACTATAAATATTTGAGGGTAGCCTGCTGCAAGATTTTACTTGCAGTGTTTTAATGGAACCTATCTACACAATTCCTAATACACCGGAGAAGAAAGCTGCTAAGTAAACCTGAGGAATTGACGAGATCACACTTTTGTCTTTTAGGCATGTCCTTTTAGCCCTCCCAGGGTGACTGATAGCTCCTTGAGTATGGAGATCCTATATCTCTCATCACTTCAGCCAAGAAGGAAAGAAATCAACGGTAGAATGAGAGTGACTGGTGAGTACCTCAAATCAGCATACTTTCTTGAGTTGAAGAAAATTTACTATCATGTCAACTCTGGCCTTCTTATAAACTTCACTTGTCAAAATAGTCCAATAGCTTGTTATCATGGATCCAATTCCATAGGGATCTCCTGGGAGTGAAGTTCCTTTTAAAAATCCTGTGGGGACTTCCCTGGTGGTGCAATGGTTAAGGATCCGCCTGCCAGCACAGGGCACACAGGTTCGATCCCTGGCCTGGGGAGGTCCCACATGCTGCGGAGCAACTAAGTCAGTGTGCCACAACTCCTGAGCCCGTGCAGCTACAGCCCGTACTCCACAACAAGAGACGCCACCTCAGTAAGAAGCCCATGCACCGCAATGGAGACCCAACGCAGCCAAAAAAAAAAAAAAAAAAAAAAAACACACACACACAAAAAAACATCCTGGGAATATACTTTTCATTAAAAGAACAAAGTGTATGTCAGTCCTCATGGCTAAAGGGAAGAATCAAGTAGTAGCAGGTGGAAAGGTGGATTTGATTCTCAGTTTCTGGGTTCTGAATCTGAATTAATTATTGTCCTTACCTCAGTGAGACAGAGAATTCTAACACAAATCGTCACTACTACAGGTACAGATACTGCCAAGATGAGTTTGTTGCTATAGTCATAACCTGGAACTTCTTTTGTGAGCTAAAGAAATATATCACAATTTTTAAAAACAAGGAGATAGAAGGGATGAAAACTTACGATTCTTCATCCTATTCTAAACGATAGCTAACTATTCTTAAACTACTATGAAACCCAATCCTTCCAGGCGAGTAGCTTCTATAAGAACAAGCCAAATTTAATGTTATTAGTCTTATCATTAGCATTTTCTTCTACAATTTATCTACAGTTTATTTATCTTGTGTTATGTCCTTTTCGCGTCTACCCTAGGAATAGTGACACACTCTCTCAATGAGCAAAGTTGGAGATCACTGTCTTAGCCCGTTTCATGGCTGAAGATAAGATACTGACTAGGAGTCCGTGGTATTCCCGCTTGGGCACGTTAATGGCATGTCCTAAACTGAGTAAAACTCCAAGTCCCATGTGTCAGGGGTTATCCTCACCTCACTTGACTCCTGCTCTTTCTGCTCACTCTGGGCTTCTGTGCTCTCAGTGATAGAGTTGTCAGCTTTCCACTGGTCCATATCCCATTCCGCTTTGGACACATTTACTTCTTGCTGCTTGCTGAGAAGCTTCATCAGGAGGCCTGTTCTAGAGATGAGGTTGGCACAGGCCAGCTGCACGTGGGTGTCCGAGCAGTCTATTTTCAAAGTCTGGATAACATGAGAAATGAGCCTTTGCACGTCATTGTTGGGGATGAGGGACCAGAGCTGCTGGTTTAGCTGAGTTTCAACTTGATCACCCGGGGATGCGAGCCCTGGGAAAGTGAAGCCTGTGGGCTTAGAGGATAATTCAGTGACCATGTTGTGGTGCTCCCATTGTGTTTTGTTGCTGTGTTGAACAGCTGGCATACTGTTGTCTGCAGCGACAGTAGAATGTGCAGTGGAGACGTTCCTATGGCTAGTGTTTCCAGGGCCGGTTCCTCCTGGCAGAGTAGCGTTTCCTGTAGAAATAATTGCTTCAGAAACATTTTGTGCAGTATTGTTTTCTGAAGTAGTGTTTTCTGCAGAAGGGTCTGAAAGAGAAAATAATTCTGGAAAAGGATTTTCCTGAGAAGTCACTTCTCCTGAAGATGAAACAGCCTCTCGTGGAGGGGAATTTATGAGACTCCTCACGACAGAGAACGGAGGGCTTGCAAGCATCACTCTATCAAGTGAACTTTTCTTTCTGAACTTTCGACTCCCTTTTTTCTTTTTTCTTTTTGTTTCTTTTTGCGGTACACAGGCCTCTCACCGTTGTGGCCTCTCCCGTTGCGGAGCACAGGCTCAGCGGCCATGGCTCACGGGCCCAGCCGCTCCACGGCATGTGGGATCTTCCCGGACCAGGACACGAACCCGTGTCTCCTGCATCGGCAGGCGGACTCCCAACCACTGTGCCACCAGGGAAGCCCCTCGATGCTTTTTAACTTTGGGTTTTCTGTGGACCCGATGAGACCTAATTTTATGGAAGATGTATTTTTTTTTTTCCAGAATGTGAGATTAATTCGAAGTCCTTAATATTTCTAACTCTTGCCTTTGCATCTTCGAAAACATGAATAGCGTTGGATAAGTCTTTTGATTTTCTTTTAACCTCAGATGGGGATTTTGGCGGGATGGAGGCACAAGGCCTGCCCTTGAAGTACGGTTTGAGGGGAGAGGAGCCTGCGGCCTTGTGTTCCTTTATGAATGAAGACTCTGCATCGGAGGACTTTCCCACCAGCTTCCTGGGCCTCTGCACCATGAGGAGCTGTTTCAGCTTTCTTGGGGATGGCCTCCTGAGCTTTCATTCTTTGGCAGTGTTCGCCACAGATGGCTGGGCATTCTGTTTCCTCCTGACGCTCTCATCTCCCACTGCTTTGAGGTGCATTTTCTGTATGCCCCTTGAGGGCCTTGTTCACTCTCACCAGCTTTTCCTCTGTACTCTCAATCTTTGCTAGGCTGTCTGTCTGTGGTTGGGCAGTTTCTAATTTCTTTTGAAAGATGTAGCGTGTAAACATGGCACTTAAAAGGTTGCAACGCGTACACGTGGCAGGTTTTTCTTCCTTTTTAACCTCATCAATTTTTTCTTGAGTTTCTGCATCTAACAAATTTTCCACAGAATGGAGTTCCCTCAATTTGTTTTTTTTAGTTGAATTGTTGGGTACAGGTTTAACAGAAGGGCTCCTTGTATTGTTTTTCAAAAGGCCCAGCGGCATATGTCCATCTTGTGTATTTGAAAAAAGAAGTTGAATGAATGGTAATAATGTTGATTCCACATCTCCTAGATTTCCCTCTGAGATATAAGGCAGTATGTAATTTAGTGTACTGATAATATCACTTTTATTATTAAAGTCCAGCTGCTCATTCATGAAGCCTGACAAGCTGACAGCACTGTTAGGTGAGGACGTCCTCTCTGACTCAATAGTCAGCTCGGTGCTGTTGTTCTCCTTCTGGGCTTGTAACACCTTCATCAACGATCCTCCTGCATTCTCTATAGATGTTTCTTCATCTGTCAAAAGAGAAGGGACTGTTTTTGATCACTGAAGACTGATGGGACAGCCTTTTGTCAGTCCACAGCCAAAGAAATTAGGAATCAGTCAAAGTTTGAGTGCCACTTAGGAGAAAAAGAAACCCACCCTTAAGCCTATGACTGGCAACAACAAAATGTGAAAAAGGTCTCTCTTGAAAAAGGGGCTATCTACTCAGAAAATTCTGTAGCGTGAAATATAGGAACTATATTCAGGATTACTCCACTGGTTCCCAGGGGCCAGTACTCAAGAAAAGCCAAGGCTGGAAGACAAATATTCCCCTAATCAGCTGGACTCTCTGCAGATCTACTGTGACTCCTCACGTTCATATACCCCATCCTGTCCTGCCTCAAAGGCACAGGAGTGTGAGGCTTCCTCTCTCCACCTCTTCAGTGTGCTTGTGTTCTTGCTGCTATCACAGATCTCCACGACAACCACCGCCGCTAACAGGTCGTCATCTGGACGTGTCCTTCTCCAACTACCCACTGAGTCCTTTGCTTAGTCCCTGCTTCTATATATCCCAGTCCCCGTAACAGAAGCCTCTATACAGAAAAAAACACTATGTCCGCCCTGGCTCTTTGCTAAAATTTGGGCAGGGAGCTCGGGTATAAGTTAAGAGATTTGCCAGATTGTATGCCCATGTGGAATGTTCAACAAATCGATGGAATAATACTTGAGGCCCTAAAATGTAGACGGGAAAAAGCAACTTCTGTCAGATGGCTACTTTGCTTTCAATTCATTTTACTTCTAATATTTCCAGCTCTACTTGGGGAACCATCCAAATCTTCTGACTGTGTGAAGGTAATGTGTACCATTGTGTAGCTGGGCTTGTCTCCCAAAAGGATTAAAAGTATTTTTGGTGAGGGTCAAAGGAGGAGGGAAGGGTCATGAGAAAGGAGGAGCAGAGGCTAGCAGAGAGCCCCAAACTGGGGACAGGAGATCGGGGCCCTAGGGTCATAGCACTTAACACTGCTGATCTTGTTTTTCCTCACCTGTAAAAGGAGATTAAAAATGCTTTTTCTGCCCACTTCTGGGGGAGAAGGGAATAATATAATTAGTAAAAAAAATGTTTGGGGGAGTTCCCAGGTGGTCTAGTGGTTAGGACCCGGCACTTTCCCTGCTGTGGCCCGGGTTCAATCCCTGCTGGGGGAACTAAGATCCCACCAGCTTGGTGGCCAAAGGAAAAAAAAAAAAAACTGTGTTGAAAAATCAGCAATATTGTCTTTATATAAGTGGCAAAGTGTTATTATTTATGATGTGCTCTAGATCACTGAAAGAGACCTGTATTCAAGCTACCTGGGCATGAAAGCACATTTTGGAAGTCATCAAGTTAGTGCCCATAAATCTAATATATAGAAAAATCGTTGAAAGCCCCTGAGTGTTTTGTGGATAGAAAAACTTGCGATTCAGAGCAAGTTCAGAGCTGGACAGTCAAAGAAATAACTAGCTCTCCCATGCATTAGAAGGGCTTGGTAGCAGCTTCTGGTTATGGAACCAGAAACTCTCAGGCTCCAGATAGGACATAAAACAGCATCACTTGCACTCTTTATAAAATTGCAGAAACAAACCAAATAAACAAAAATATATTTACACCTGTCTTATAAGACAAAGGGTACTTGAGACCTAATGTATATAAAATCAGTTTACAAACTGTGATGTACTATGTGAATAAGTTGTCATTTGCAGAGAGGGCAGCATAGGATATGTGGCCATTAATGTGAATTCCCTTCCCCCTTCCATTCCTTTCTCTGGTTCCTTTACATATGCAGATCAGTTACATTATGAAGCTAATAATGTAACTGAGCTCTTCTTAGCTTAATAATGTAACCAAGAATCTGATTTTTAGCAAGGGGGTAATTCTTAGAAATTTAGGGAGCTGGAACTCTAAATGAATGTATTAAAATAATGTAATTACATCATTAGTTTTAAAATGTATCATCCTTGATTAAAAATAACAAATTAAATTAAAAATTAAAAATGTATTATCCCGCAATTGAGACTCACCACAACGTGTGACGTCCCTCAGGCGTTCACTGTCACAACGCAGCTTGACTGTCTCACAGACAACCTCAATAGTATTTTTAAATTGGCAGAGGCAGCAGGCCCTACGGCTGGGTAAGATCCTATAAATGGAAACACAGGTAATTAAATTCGTGGTAAAAGAGTTACCTGAGTAGGTAGAAGAGGTAGGCCAAGGCCACCACAGACCAGTGCAAAAAGGAGTTCTTGGGGCATATGGACTATAGAACTGGATAGGGGCCGGTTGGCCAATTGCTGCCCTTGACAATAAATATAGAGGAGGAAAGTGCCGGGTCCTAACCCCTAGACCACCTGGGAACTCCCCCAAACATTTTTTTTACTAATTATATTACTCCCTTCTCCACCAGAAGTGGGCAGAAAAAGCATTTTTAATCTCCTTTTACAGGTGAGGAAAAACAAGATCAGCGGTGTTAAGTGCTATGACCCTAGGGCTCCGATCTCCTGTCCCCAGGAGGAAATAAATATAGAGGAGGAGAGAGGTGCCCAACAGAAGGATTAGGATGGCAGTAGGTATGATATGCCTAGAAAAAAGGGAATAGCGATTAGAATTGGGTGACACTGAACTGTAGTTTAATTCAGAAGTATCTCCTTCCAACCCGAAAGCCTCACTTTGGGTTGAGAGTACACAGGAAGAAGGCAGACTTCTAAGAAGAGTATGAAGAAGACTGCACATTCTGGAGTCACTTTCTCAGTTCCTATTTGTGAGGAGTAATATATTAGAAATTATTCTAGTAATAAAAAAGCATCATGTGGCTAAACAATAACAGAGATCGCATTGACCATATCTGGACAAAAGGAACATTCCAAAGAATAACATTATCATTATAATAAGGTATAACGTAGCTAATTGAAAAAAAAGCACATGAGTTCATAATGATACTCCAAATGAAAAGTGGGGGAGCTCTTCTTTATAGAATAATGTCAGCTAATAAATGCAAAAGGAAGGATAGAATTAGGAAAGTGTTATTTTGCAACTATCAATGTAATAATCGATTCAGACAAGGATTATCATTGATGCACAGTTGGGTGAAGAGTTGTTTGAAAGTAGGATCTTCACTGATCCCAAGGATCACCCCACATATTATTTATCAATTACCAAGGGGAAAAATAACTTTACAATGGAGAGATATGGAATAGACCACCTTAACCAAGTGATCAAACTTAGCACTGGGCCACCTCAAGTGATGAAGTATGAAGAATACATCACCTATATAGTATTCCTCCCCAAAATGTTTACTTCGAATCTAATGAGGAAACAGAAAAATACAGGTTGTGGGGCAATTTACAAGACAACTGGCTTAGACTCTTCAAAAAAGCCAATGTCATAAAAGACCAAAAAAAAAAAATAGTAGGGAAAAATTCTAGATTAACGGAAACACAGACATGACATGCAATGCCTAATCTTTAATTGGATCCTGTATCAAAACAAAACAGACTTAAAGAATGTTATTGGCTTCTGGCCAAGATGAAGTACAAGGGCCAACTTAACCTCCCACCTGAAACAAGGAAAAAATCAGATGGAACATAATGAAACAACAGTTTTCAAGAAACTGAACCTCAGGCAATACATTTCAGTGATTCCCGAGGAGATGGGAAATAAATGAAGTGATCCCTATAATTGCCCTTACTTCTCTGAGAGAGTATCCACGTCATGGTACAGGGAAGAGAAGTCCAGACAGAGACTAGTGGGCTCCCTGACAGACAAAATGGAGATAAGGGTCTGGGAAAACCAAGGTAACTAGAGTTCACAAAGCAGAGTATCAGAGAGAAAAGAAGTGCACAGACAAAGAACTCTGGAGATATGCAGAGGGATCTCTTGAGAATTCAACAAAGTATGGGTCAATACATTTGTGTGAGGAATAACTTGATGCCAGGAAAAGAACCACATGAAAGGATTAATAAGAAGAACAACTGGATATCACACAGGGTTGTAGGAATAGTACCTGTTCCTACAAGTCAGACTGGAAAACCTCATGATACTCAGAAAGGACTTGTCTCAGTAGTTGCAAATAATGAGCTCCAGACTAAAGGCTACTTGGACTCCTACCCAACGAACCTTAAAAGCTAGACCTAAAAGAATACAATTGTTTTGAGTAACCTAATTTCACCCAAAACAAAGCCCAGGCATTTTACAGGAATATAAATATACATAGCACACAATAAACTAAAACTCACAATATCTGGGATCATATGAAAAATTGCATGCAAGCATGCAAAGAAGTAGGAAAATATGACCCATACTGAGGAGAAAAGGCAATCAATCAACAATAACCCATAATCTATACAGATGTTAGAATTGGCAGAAAAGAACTTTTAAAAGGTTATTATACATGAAGAAAAGTTGTTATAACTGTATTTCATATGTTAAAACACCCAGACTAAACACTGAAAATGTTAAGTGTAGGCATGGAAAATGTAAAACAGACCTAAATTGAGCTTCTAGAGATTAAAAACAATGTCTAAATGAAAAAGATATTGCAGGAGGTTAAAGGCTAATTAGACACGGCAGAAGGTCAGTGAACATTAAGGCATAGCAACAGAAACTATCCAAAATGAAACAAAAGGAGTAACAAAACAACCACAAAATGAATAGAGCCTCAGTGACTTGTGCAACAACTTCAAGTGGCCTAATACATGTGTACTTAGAGTCCATGAAGGAGAGGAGAAATATAAAAATTTGAAGAAATAATAGCCAAAATTTTTCCAAATTGGTAAACACTATAAACCCTCAAAGTCAAGAAGATCAATGAACTTTCAGCAGAAGAAACATGGACAAAACTACACCAAGGCACAAAAAATAATCGAATTGCTCAAAACCAGCAATAAAGAGAAGAATTTAAAAGGAGCCAGAGGAAAAAATTATACACTACATGCAGAGGAACAAAGATAACAATGACAGCAGAATTCATGCTTGAAAAATCGTAAACGAGAACTCAGTGGAATAACATCTTTAAAGTAGTGAATTGAATTCTATCAAGCTAGAATTTTATACCCACATCTGTCAAAACAAAAGCAAAATAAAGACTATCTCAGACAAACAGAAGCTGAAAGAATTCATTACTGGTAGACTTTCACAATAAGAAATGTTAAAAGAAGTATTTTTAAGCAGAAGGAAAATGACACCAGATTGGAATATGGATCTACATAAAAGATTAAGAATACTGGATACATACAACAATGAAGACCCAATTCAACCAAAAATAAATAAACAAATTAAGAAAAGAAGGGAAAAATCATATAATCACTGCAATAGATGCAGGAAAAGAATGAAAACATCTAACATACATTCCTGATTAAAGAAAAAAAAACAGCCCTCAGTAGACTAGGAATGGAAGGAGACTTCCTCAACTTGATAAATGACTTCTACAAAAAACCTAACATCATACTTAATGGTGAAGGACAAAGTACTTTCTCACCAGGATCAGGAACAAGGCAAGGATATCTGCTCTCATTGCTTCTATTTGACATGGCACTGAAGGTTCTAGCCAGTGCAATAGGGCAACAAAAAGAAAAGACACATTCAGAATGGAAAGGAAGAAGTAAAACTATCTTTATTTGCAGATAACATGATTATGTAGAAAACCTGATAGAAGCTACGAAAATGCTACTGGAACTAATAAATGAGTCTATCAAGTTTGCAGGGTACAAGATCAACATACAAAAAGATGAATTTGTCTCAACAAACAATCAGAGATCAAAGTTTTAAAATGCTACTTATAAAAGAATCCAACATATAAAATACTTAGAATAAATCTGACAAAAGACTTGCACACTGAAAACTGTAAAATGTTGCCGGGGGAAATTAAGAAAGACCTAAATAAATGGAGAGATATAAAGTATTCATGGATCAGAAGATTCAATATTGTTGAGACATCAATTCTCCCCAAATCGATTTATACATCAAAAACCCCAGTAGGCTTTTCTATAGACATTGACAAGCCAATTCTAAAATTCATATGGAAATAAAATTTAGAATAACTAAAACAACTTTGCGAAAGAACAAAGTTGAAGAACTAACAGTAACTGATTTCAAGGATTATGAAGCTACACCTTCAAGACATTGTGATAGTAGTGTAAAGATAGACAAAAAGACCAAAGGGGGCCTCCCTGGTGGCGCAAGTGGTTGAGAGTCCGCCTGCCGATGCAGGGGATGCGGGTTCGTGCCCCGGTCTGGGAGGATCCCATGTGCCGCGGAGCGGCTGGGCCCGTGAGCCATGGCCGCTGAGCCTGCGCGTCCGGAGCCTGCGCGTCCGGAGCCTGTGCTCCGCAACGGGGGAGGCCACAACAGTGAGAGGCCCGCATACCGCAAAAAAAAAAAAAAAAAAAGACCAAAGGAACAGAATACAAAGTTCTGAAGTAGAGAGATGTGGAGAACTGACTTTCAGGTTCAAAGGCATTTCAGTGGAGAAATGATAGTCTTTTCAACAAATGACGCTGGAACAACTGAATATCCAGGTGCAAAAAGAAAAAAAAAAAAATGAACTTGATCTAAACCATATACAGAAGTGAACTCAAATTGGTTCAAAGATCTAAATGTAAAACATAAAACTATAAAACGTCTAGAACAAAACAGGTGAAAAATTTTATGACCTTGAGTTTGGCAAGATTTCTTAGATACAACACCAAAAGCATAATGCATAAAAGAAAAAAATAGATAAATTAGACACCATCGAAATTAAGAATTTCTGCCCTGCAAAAGACACTCCTGAGTGAACGAAAAGATGAGTCACAGAATGGGAGAAAATACCTAGCAACTTACCTATTGGATAAAGGACTAATTTCCAGAATATAGAAAGAACTCTCAAAACTCCAGAAAAATATAGCTAAAAGATTCAAAGATATACAGATGGAAAATAAGCATATGAAAAGATGTTTGACATGATTAATCATTAGGGATGCTACAGTGAGATACAACTACACACCTATTAAACTACCTAAAATTAAAAATACTGAGCATAGCAAATGTTGGCCGCAACGTGAAGAAAATGCAGCTCTCGTACACTGCTGGTAGAGATGTAAAATGATCAAACCACTATGGAAAATGGGTATTTTTTAAAAACTTAAACATACACTTACCAATGATGCAGCCATTCTACAGGCAGGCATTTACCCAGGAGAAATGGAAGTAGACATCCATACAAGACTTGTACACAAATATTCATAGCAACTTTATCTGTAATAGACAAAGACTCAAACAACTCAAATGTCCATCAATGGTCAATACATAAATGGTGGTACATCCATATAAAGGAATGCTATTCAGCAATAAACAGAAATGAATTACTGATATATACAACAATATGGATGAAGATTAAAATAATCATGCTGGGTTAGAAGCCAGTTAGAAAAAAGTATACACTGTATGATTCCATTTACATAAAATTCTAGAAAATGCAAACAGAAAGCAGATCAATGGTTGCATGGCGATTGGGAAGTGCAAGGAACGATGGGAAGGAAGAATTACAAAGAGACATTAAGAAACTTTCTGAGGTGATGGACATTTTGAGTTTCGTGATGTCTTCATGGTGTGTATGTATGTGTGTGTGTGAACACAGATTATTGCATGTCAATTATACCTCAAAAAGCTGTTAAAAGAAATGATATTAGATAAGAGAGACAATTGGGGAAATTTGAATAGCAACACTTTATTAGGTAATATGATTGTGTAGGAATTTAATTTCTTCAATACTGTGTATTAACAGTATCGTGGTTACACAGGGAAATAGTTTTTAATATCCAGAGAGGAGGGCATCTAGCTGACAAGAGAGGGATCGCAATTGTGGCAGATGGTGTGGGACACTGAGGAAGATGAGGCTAGAGCAGTGACCAATGCGTGACGGCACAGTGAAGACAGTCATTTGTCAGGTGACCTGACAAAGACGGTTGGAAGAGACTGCTAAATGCAGGGCCGTTTCCGCATACTAATCTCACGCAATCCCCTCAACTAGCCTTGGCGTAACAGAAAGTTTCTATTAGCTTGCCATATTGGAGGGGGGATGGCACAATTTAAGGTGCAGTAGGTTGTGTAATAAACTGTCACAATAGGGTCCTACAGAAATAGTTTTTTAAACCGCAAAAAAATAAAACTTGACCCTTCCCTCACAACGTATATGAAAATTAACTTAAAATGAATCATAGACCTAAATGTAGCTATACAACGTCTGGAAGAAAACGTAGGAGAAAATCTTTGTGATTTGGGGTTAGACAGTGGGGTCTCAGAGAAAGATTTCTTAGATTAAGACACAAAAGAGCAGAAAGCATTTAAGAAAAATTGCTAAGGGACTTCCCTGGTGGTTAAGACTCCAAGTTCCCAATGCTGGGGGCCCGGGTTCGATCCCTGGTCAGGGATCTAGGTCCCACATGCATGCCTCAACTATGAGTTCGCATGCCAGATCTAAGAAGCCCATGAGCCGCAACTAAGGGGCCCATCTGCTGCAACTAAGACCCAGCACAACCAAATAAATTAATTAAATAAATATGAAAAATTAAGAAAAATTGCTAAATTAGAGTTCATCAAAAATTTAACACTTCTAGCTTTCAGAGACACTTTAATATAATGAAGATAAGTCACAATCTGGGAGAAGATATTTACTAAACACATATCTGAGAGCAAGGACTTTTTCCGTTGCTTTTTATATAAAGCACTCTTAATTCTCAATATAAATATCCAATTAAAAAATGGATTTGAACAGACACTTCATTTAAAAGGATATTTGCACATGAATAGACACTCAACATCATCAGCTATTACAGAAATGCAAAATGTGGCAAAACCCACGAGATTCATCTACACACCTACTAGAAAGGCGAAAATGTTTTTAAAAAACACATATAAGGATCAGGTGAAGATGTAGAGCATCTGCAACTCTCATAGACTGCTTGTGGGAAAGCAACATGGCACAGGCACTTTAGAAAACGGTTCAGCAGTTTCTTAAAAAGTTCAATAGGCACTTAGCATATGATGAAGCAATCCCACCCTGAGGTATTTTACCCCAAATAAATGAAAACATATGCTCACACAAGACATATATTCACACACACATGTGAGTGTTTTCAGAGGCTTTGTTCATAATAGCCAAAAAACAAGAAGAAACTCAAATGTGCATCGAACGATGAATGCGTAAACAAACTGTGTATCCACACAACTAGAATACTGCTCAGCGCTCAAAAGGAATGAGCTACTGACAGGTGCAACAAAACAGATGAATCTCCAAAGAGACTGGCTAAGTGAAAGAAGCCAAAAACAAAAAGCTACATACCACATGATTTCATTTATCAAATATTCTGGAAAAGGCAACATTATACGGACAAAAATCAGATTGGTGGTTGCCAGGGGCTGGTAGTGACAGGAGGATGCATTGACTACAGAGGGACATGGGGGGTCTTTTGGGAGTGCAGAAGTTTTCTTTACCTCAAATGTGGTGGTGGCTACAGAACTATACGTTTGTCAAAACACATCACACTGTATATTTAAAAAGAGTGAATTTTGTTAAACGAAAATTATACATAAATAAACCTGACTTAAGAAGATAATCAAACAAACCTAAAAGTACAATTGAGTGAAAATCAATGTAAGAAAAATCAACTTACAGTGTTTCCAATTCAAGGGTCATCATGAGGATGCTTTCCATTGCGGTAAGTGACACTTGTGCTGTTCCCATGTCTCTGAAGGAGAAGCCCAAACATGCATGATATAAAACCCAAAGACAAAATTTCTAAACTGAAGAAGATACTTAACATGTGATTACTTCCACTTTGGCTTCTTACTTGCCATAGATGATAATGCCAAAGAGCTCTTTTGGAAGAAATTTAAATTTGCATCATCAAATTAATGACCTTGGTGCTGAACAGTACAATCATTTTCTATGATCCTCACTTCTCATTTTCAATTGCATCTACCTCTTTTGATCACTCTTTTTTTTAAAAAAAATAATGTACCCCTTATTCCTTTTTGCTTTCTTGGATAAATACTATTCCTATATGCATCTTCATGTTCCATATCTATATGTGTTCTTCAACACTGTTCTCATCCTCTGCTGGCTCTCTTACCCATATATATTCTTTCTTAATCCTTTTCTTTGCCAATAACTCTTATTTTCAATAACCCAGTTAAAATCTAAATTATGACTGTTTAGCCAAAGTACTCAAGTTTTGACGAAAGTAAAAAGGAGCAGAAATTATCTCATGAGCCATGAAACTCTTACAATACTTACAAAGAGTTTAATGCTGGCACTTTAAAAAGACAAGAATCTTCAACTGTTGGCAAAGGATTACGATTGAGAATTCTGAAAAATGGAATGGAATTAAAATTATCTGCATTTTCAATTACTTCCATGAAAGTTTATATTCATTTTTTTTGGTATGGAACTTGAAGGTTAAAAAAATTATTTTCTGTCTTTACCTATAAATCACCGTTAGAATCTGTAAAACACTCTTTCACTGGGAACTACCCAGGTCTCTAGATGACAAAGTGGAGAAGAGAAACAAACAAACAAACAATAAAATAGAAAAAAAGTGGCTAGCAAAGAAAAAATATGCCAAAGTACTTTTCACGTTAAAAACCCTCGAAGTGACTATGCTGGTAGGAAGCCCTTGCTCTGTAAAAAAAGTACTATTTCTAGTGTCCTCCTTAATTCAAGGTGTTTTTCTTTCATCTCTACAAAGTTTGAAAAATTTCATGATTTAAACTACCCAGCTAAAGAGAAAAATAAGGCTAATTCCTTGGTTCTGGAGCCAAAGAAGAGAGAAATCCAAGAGGAACTGGTGAAAGCCATACTCCCATCACATAGTCCCGTGTGTATTCTTGTGCCATAGCTTTTGTTACTGTGTATGTAATCAACTGTTTATTTGTCACTCTCCTAGATTGTCAGCAACTTGAGAGCAGAGACCACACTTTATTGTCATTATTATTCCTGTGCCTGACATAGTGCCTAGTATTTACTAGGCATTTAATAAATGTTTGCTGAATAAATAAATAACATTTTGTTTATATATCAATAAAATAAACAAATTAATTTTGGGGAACAAAATTTTATTCCAAAATGTTGGAATAGATTTTCTTCATAGTTCTTTCTTTCTTCCTTTTTTTTCCCCTTAGTTCTTTAAAACAAATAAGGGGGAAAAAAAAACAGAAAAGAAACAGGAAGAAAGAAGAGAATAGCTGACTTAAGGTTAACTCTACTCAAGAATTATTAGTGTACTTTTGCAGAATATTATAAAGATAATTATCAAAACTAATATCTTTTGGGTTGCCATGCATATGTGATCAGCATTTAACATTTCATCCTCACAGTAACCTTATGTGATATATATATTACACAATTGTACAAATGAGGAAACTGAGGCACAGAGAAGTTACATAACTTGTCTTAAGTCATCAAGCTCGTAAGAAGCAGAGCTGGAATTTGAACTCAGTTCTGACTCTAAAGCCTGTGTTTAACCTGAATGAAAAAAAAAGTGTTGTTTTTTTTTGAAACATCTGTTACTTTAACCTTAATTTTGACAGCACTAAATATAGAAATACCTTTTCAAACTTCATCTACCCATCTGGGAAAGCCTCTATGAGAATTATATTTTCTCTTTTTATTTATTTATTTATTTATTTCTCTTTTTATTTATTTTTTCCTTAATCATCTCTTGTGATAAATATTTAATTAGCCTATGGCCATTGAGACTTTATAGATTTTTTTAAAAAGTTGCAGGAAAATCAGTAAAAATGATGGAGGAAGGACATCTGAAAATTCATCCCTGCATAGAAGCAACAATAACAACAACAACAAAACTGGCAAAAATGGTCAGAATCAACTTCTTCTGAACTCTGGACATTTAACCAACATGCTGGCAGTAAATGGGGGAGCAATTTATTCAAGGAAAACAAATTAATTTCTGTAAGAACAATGAGATCTGTGTTGCTTTAACTTGCCCTCGACCTTTGGTCTCCATGCCAGTGGTAGCCTTGAAAAACAGCCCACATCCCTGGTACCAGAACGAGCAGCATGGACTGAGAGGTCCTTCAAAGCCTCATTCCCAAAGAACTGTCATTGTTTTACATGTCTGGTGGTCCCCTGGAAGACCTCACTTGAAAGGCTTGCCTTTGACCTGACTGAGGGCTGTCTAGTGAGAAAAGCCTCTGCTCAGGTGGCATTTCTGGAAAACATTTTCAAGCAAATATTTTAACATGGCGGTGGCATGAGGCAATGGATAACAGTTTGGGGCAAAAAACAACCCAACCGCAAAGCTTTAAAAGAAAAGCTGAGGAATGAGGTGTGCACAGACACTTTGAAATATTCCAATGTATTCCTGGGAAACTGGAAGACCACAAGACATATTCCTGGGCATCTAGGAGAATAACTGTTAGCATTAATAAATGAGTTCAGCAAGGTTGTAGGATATAAGATCAATATTATTTTTACACACCAGCAATGAGTAATCGAAAAATGGAATTTGGAAAACAATTCCATGTGGAACAGCATCAAAACAAATATAGGGCTTCCCTGGTGGCACAGTGGTTGAGAGTCCGCCTGCCGATGCAGGGGACACAGGTTCGTGCCCTGGTCTGGGAAGATCCCACATGCCGCGGAGCGGCTGGGCCCGTGAGCCATGGCCGCTGAGCCTGCACGTCCGGAGCCTGTGCTCCACAACGGGAGAGGCCCCAACAGTGAGAGGCCCGCGTACCGCAAAAAAAAAAAAAAAAAAACAAATATAATACTTAGGGGAAAATTTTACCAAGTAAGTGCAAGATTCACACTGAAAAGTACAAAACTGTTGAAAGAAATTGAAGAAGATCTAAATAAGTATAAAGACCTGCTGGATTCATGGACTGGAAGATAATCTTATGAAAATTTCACTACTTCCCAAATCGACCTATGGTTCCATTGCAATTCCTATCAAAATCCCAGCTGACTTCTTTCCAGAAATTGCCAAGCTGTTTCTAAAATTCCTATGGCAATTCAAGGAAACAGAATAACCAAAACAATGTCGGTAAAGAACAAAGTGGGAGGACTCACACATCCTGGTTTCAAAACTCAGTTCAAAGCTACTGCAATCACAGTGTGGTACTGGAATAAGAACAGACATGTAAATCAATGGAACAGAATTGACAAGATAGCAATAAACCCTCATACTTATGGTCTATTGATTTTCAACAAGGGTGCCAAAACAATTCAACGTGGAAAGAACAGTCTTTTCAAATGATGCTGGGACAACTGTACATCCACACACAAAATAATGAAGCTTCACACCGTATATGAAAATTAACTCCAAATGGATCAAATATCCAAACGTAAGAGCTAAGACTATAAAACTCTTAGAAGAAAACACAGGAGTAAATCTTTATGACCTTGCTTTAGACAACAGTTTCTTAGATATGATACCAGAAGCACAAACAACCAAAGGAAAAATAGATGAATTGGATTTTATAAAAACTAAAAAGTTTGCGCTTCAAAGGACACTATCAAGAAAGTGAATAAACATATAGAATGGGAGAAAATACTACAGGTGGGAAGAATAAGATGCAGTGGGGAGAAGAAAAGTGTAGTAGTTGCTAGGTGTGACAATCTCAAAATTTTGAACTATTACAAATAAAACAGCCACCCTGAATCACCCCAAAGGGCAGACCCAAGTTATTTTTGCTTTTAGTGTTTATGCCTTTCTAAATCTGAGAAGCTGCCAGGATTCTAGTACATAGCAAAAAGTGAGGACAACACCCTCAAGTGTGTAAGCTTTTGTGTGTACATAGCTATGTAAAGGAAACCAATGCTAGCTGACTGGGGGAGCATTAGGGCGGCTCTGTGACCGCAGCTCAATTTGCCTTCATAGTGTGGACACACCTCCCACACTGATATTCTCAACAATGGGGTAAATAATTCAATAGGGATAAGGCTTTGATTTTCCTCTTATTCTCTCTTCGTATTTATGTTCTTGGTACGATATTGATGTACCACGGACAAGCCAGCATGTGAATGTGCTCTGTCTGCTTAAGTTATATAGCCTTTCTACATTGTAGAGTCCTTCAGTTTCTAAAATCATGGAGCTTGTATTGTTAGATCCAATGAAGTGACTAAAAGAATTTTTAAACATAAGCCATCAGTCTGGACCTGCATAGGTGAATGAAGGAGAAACACTTTACAGTCAGAGAAGAAAAGCATACTTAACATTTAGGATTATCAACCACTGCCGGTTTTCCATAGTATATTTCATTCCTGATTTTATCTGAAAGAGATATGATGACTACCACCATTCAAAAAGTGGTACTTTATTAATAAGCTCCTGGCTCATCTTTGAGGTAGATTTCGGATTTAAAATAGACTACCACACTGCTAACCACTTCACCTGATATTTCTCAATAACATAGAGGCTTCATTCAAGAAACCTACTGACTTATAATTACCTGACACCCGGTGATGAATCAAGGATTTGTGGGGCCTGAACCTCATCTACTTTGGGAAATCCTAGCTAATAAAAACAGGCAAAGTTATAAATAGAAAAATCGCTAGGACCCCTCTCAAGACCTTGGAAGGGACCTATGCAAGTGAGGAGCCCTGAAGCCTAAGGTTCATTGAATTCAGGATAAATCCACCTCAGCTGGGGCCCTTTTCCAAACTTATTTAATGCAAGCAACTTATAAACACCCCAGTAATATGTCATTATAGGTAGTAAAATGATTTAACTCGAGGGTGGCATCTTCCCTTGGTGGCTTGCCTTTGGTAAGAGATGCAATACAGTTTGTATCTCACCATGGCAAATGTTTCCTAAAGCAACTTAGCTTTGTCTATTAGAAAGACTTAGTCCAAAACAAAGACTTACTATACTGTGACAGTCTTTTGAAAGTAACTGTGAATGAGTCTTCGGAGTACAGTACTAATTTATTTACAACACCAGGTAGTTCTGATTCTTTCACTACCTTTTTCTGTCATTTAAGAGGAGCGCAAATTCCAAAGGAACAAGTTGGTGCCTCTTCCATTACAAATCTTTTCTAACCTACCACCCGTTTTCTACTTCATCACCCCCCTCCCTCACCTTGTTACCCTGCTGCATAGATGCTAGAATGGCTCTCATATATGTTTTCCCATCAACATCCATATTTCTCCTTCCAGTATGAAAGCTTCTTGGGGACAAAGTCCCTGCCCTATGCGTCTTTGTATCCCCAGCACTTAGTAGAGTGTTCACAGACAGTGGGCAAGGCACTCAGTGAATGTTTTGGAATGAATTCACGAATTTTTAAACTGTGATTTATTTATTTATTTCCACAATGTATTGTCCTGTGTTGCCTACATAACTATAGTGAAACTCTGATTCTTATAAGGAACTCTTGGTGTTCTGGGATGTTTAGGAAAGGTGGTGAGTTTCAGACGTTGTACTGACGCTACTAAAACCTCCTGGGGAAGGGACCTCACGAGCCTGCTCTCCGGTGTGCTAACAGAAGAAAAACCGACCCTCGGTGCTCTCTCCCCAAGGTAGGCGTCAGCAAACTAACAAGGGAAAGGAAGGAGGCCGCTAAAGATAGGCATCTGCAGGAATTGTTAACCCAGCTCCAGACACAGCCTCAACACCTTCATTAACCCAAAATGTGGGAACTGTGTGAAACTGGATTTCTGAACCACAAGACAGGTAAGAGAGTCTTTTCCAAAGCCAGGTGTAGAAGAGCTCTTTCCCTTGAGTCTAAAATCGCCTTCGGGCCACTGAACGTACCCACTATCATTTCCTTGTGCCATGAGAAATCAGAGAAGTTTTGAGCTGAAGGGGTGGAAAACCCACACTTCTTATTGAAGAGTAGTCAGCAAAGAAAACATATTGAATTAGGCCACAGCAAAGTCTTTTCTTTATATTTTTCACACTACAGCTGAACACAAACAACGTCTTTTTCCATACCTCAAAGGTTCCTATTGGCCACCGATAATTCACTTCAGCAATATATGCTTTTTTGAAAAATAATGTTCTGGGTGGCTGGGGAGAGCCCTGTGGTGGGTGTTCAGGAATTCTTTCTGCTTTACCATTTAAAAGAGCTAATGATGGTTGGGGAAGCACCCATACCCACTGAACCACACCCTGCTCAACTTAGTTCTCTGCAGCTCTGTGTTGCATACATTTTAAGCAGTTAGGAACTTTGCACATGAAAAGGAATCAAAGTGAAATTCAAAAGTGGAAGTTCCTGGACCATTCTCATATTGGAGAGGCATCCGTGGGATTCCATGACAATGCTAATCTGAGTGTTTTTGTTTGGTGCCTTTAATTGACCATGCCAAAGATCAGTACTATGGAAAGCAGAGCCTTTCATATATATGAGTTAAACAAGTCTCTTGGCCTCTTTGTACCTTAGTTTCCTCATTTGAAAAAAAAAAATAAATGGCTCTCAAGACATACTTTCCAGAATTCATACTGGGCTTACTTACACCCAGCTAACCAATAACTGCATGATTGTTTTTACACACAGTTGTTTACATGTATTCATCTTCTATTTCACTTACAACTTGTGTAAAAACTGCATTCCATGCCAGGCCTGAAACGTTCCAAAGCTCAGTTCTGTGAGTAAATTGCAACCAAGATTTCTACAAAAAAAGACACGAGCAAAAGAATTAGAAAAACAGATATTCTTTCAGAACATTTATCCATTGGCAATAATTCTCATTTATATATGATGAAACGTAACATCACTACTCCCTCCATACACTAAAGAAATCTCACTGTGGGAGATATTATGATTTATACTTTCATGATTATATATGTGGTGCATTAGATACAAAATACTAAATGCTCATTAAATACTTGTGTTAAGTGATCTTTATTTCTCTAGCTAGGCAGCACTATTGACAGTTTGGGCTGGATAATTCTTTGCTGTGGGAGGCTCCCCTGTACACTGTTGGATGTTTAGTAGCATCTCTGGTCTCTGTCCACTAGATGCCAGTAGCGTATACAGTTCTGACAAGCAAAACTGTCGCCAGACACTACCAAGTGTCACCTGTGTGCAAACTCACCCTGGTTGAGAACCACTGCTCTTGATCCTGGGGGATGTTGGATGCTCAGCATGATCCTGCTCTGTGCTGGAACTGTCACCTCGGGATACAATGGAGACTGAGCTACAACTTCCTTAAGGAGCTCTGGAGGCTGAGGTGGGGTCTTCTGCTGGACTGGAGAAGGTTCAACCTCTTTAGTGACCTGTGGATTTATGGGAAGTGCCAGAGCCAGAGATTTAACAGTGACCTTGTACAAGTGTGACTGCTGAGCTTCATTTACCCCATGATGAACACATGGTCAAACTACAACCTCCTTAAGTGTCTCCAAAGGCCGGGCGAGGGCCTCCTGAGGACTTGAAGTTTCTAGTTCCTCAGGGGCCTCTGAAGGCTGAGATGGAGCCTCCTGCGGAAGTGGAGGTGGTTCTACCTCCACAGTGGGCTCTGCATGCTGAGCCTGGGCCTCTGCCTGGGGTGAAAAAGATTCAACGTCCTCAGGGGTCTGTGGATGCTGAGCAGGGGCCTCTTGATGAAGTAAAGATTCAGCCTCCTCAGTGAGCTCTGGATGACGAGTTTGGGCCTCCTGCTGGGATGCAGAAATATCTCATCCTCAGCAGAAGACTCCCTGTCGTGTAGCTTTTGGGTCATGTGTTCCTTGCGTGTGGCGCTGAGAGGCCTATACATACCCCTAAGCCAAAGTGGCCGCCTTCTCCCGAAAAAGCCCTCCTAGAACACAGAAAGGGAAATATTAATTCTGCATCTCCCCTGCTTTCTCTGGCCACAGTACTTTATCCTCCTCACATCTACCTGACTCTCACTTTCCCCTGAGCTTCTCTTACGCAGCAGAAATCCAAAAAAGCCCCTTGGAGGAAAACACACACTGTTAGTGCTGCATGTCACTTTTCATCTCTCTCACAATGTGTTATCTCTGCTTTCACTAGGACTAAATGGGGACCTCAGTCCATAATCACAATGAGCAAAATCACCACAGACCCGGGATCATGAAAATCATTGCATGCATGCTGGCCTTCCAGAAGTTCTCTGTGTCTGTCCAAAATGGACCCCAAGTGTCTCTGGAGAGACATTTGTATGTGGCTTAGCATGGAGCATAGGCAGGATTTTCAGCCCCGTTCACCTTTCTTTGCCCTTGGCCAACTGCCCTCGTGCAGTGAAAACACTGCACAACGGCACTGGGCAGAAACTTGTTACTCCCTTAGACGCGCTTCACACCAGTCCGCTTCGGACTTAGTCGCACATGCAGCATTTGCTGCGGGTGTGGGTGTGGGGAGAAGGTGATTTTATTTTCCTGGCTGCTCTATCCTATACGTTGAATCACACCAAGTAAACACCTGAACCCAACGAGCAAAGTCATCTATAGCTCTCTGACTTTCACTCTGCAGGCTGTCACTCAGGTGTCAGTGAATTGTGGAATCCGTTTAAAGGCCACGACCAGCAGGGAAGCACAAAATACTCTTTTTGAATACAAATAGAAGAGAAAAAAATCACAGTGCACAATAAGTTTGTTTCAGAAACTACTTATGTCCATATAGTATGTGTCTACTCAACTGTGACCTAAAACGTAGCTCACAGCCCAAGCACAGTGTGTGATCAGTGGAGAAGTCCTCAGTGGAAAGGGACCATCTTCTTCTTGGTAATCACTAGCAGTATGACCATGGGGCAAGATAGTTTCCCTTTCTCTTTCTCCAGTTCCTTATTACAAAAGGAAGAGACAAACTACTGTCTAAAGTTTCTCCCGGTTAAAATTCTATGAGGTTTGGATAAAGGGAATAGAGAGTAGGGGCCTGAAAAACAGTAGGATGAGAAGGGAAGTTTTCTTGCCACTTTCCAGAAGGGACTCATATGTTCTACCTTTCGTCAGCTTTGAGTGAGGCCAGCCCCTAAATCCACAACCATGAGGCCCTCCCTACCCCAGAGCCTCCTAGAAGGCCTCTGGCCTGGCCTGATGCCTGGGAGCCAGGCATCCGCCCAGCAGGAACAGGTACAACCAAAACATCTCCCCGTCCACCCTCTTTCCTTAAAGGACTAGTGAGAGCAGATGAATGTGTGCCAGTCCTGTTCTAACTCAGCTTGGGCTGCGGAGCTAATTCTGCTGAGAAATAAACTAGGGTAAACCATTAGGGTAATCAAGCGTTCTTCCTGCCTTTGCTGAGGAAACTGAAATAGATGAGTTCTAAGTTCTCCTCTAGTTGTAAATTTCTGCTTTCAAAGACCAATATTTACCTTCTGCTTCTTTTTCTATCTTCCTCTTTTGAAATTCTAGGAGAAGAAATCTGCTTTGAAAGAAAACAGGATCATGATTATCCATTACAACTATTTCCAAATCCTTATTCATTCCTTTTGACTTTAAATCTTATCTATCCAGTAAGATGATAACTCTTTCAAGGAAAGGAATTCTACCCTGTTTAAGAATCCTTTGACTCTTCCACAGTACCTAACTTAGGGTCTTGCATGCAGCTGGCGATATATTTTATTGACTGTTTTAGATAATGTTCAACAGATAATTCCTAATAAAAACTCTCAGAAGTAGGAAAAGAAAATAAAAGTATCTGGCAGAAACCTAAGCATTGTTCTAAAGTCAAGAACAAGAGTAGGATGCCCAATCATTACTGCTACTATTGAGCACTGTGGAGGAGGTCTTAATCAGTACGATAAGAAAAACTGAAGTATTGGAAAGAAGAGACAAACATATCTGCATATGAAACAAGGGACCCAAAAAGACCAAAAGAATCAACTGAAATTTTATTGGAAGTAACATGAGTAAGATGGCTCCATACAAAATCAAGAGATCAACATATTAGCCTCAATAGCTTTCCCATAGAACACAACTAACTAACTAAAAAACAGAAGGAACCTCCCGTTCACTATATCAATACAAATGCATAAAGCACCTAGGAATAAATTTAGCCACAAATTTGTAAGACCTATGTGATGAAAATATTAAAACTTTTTTGAAGGACGTTAAGAAGTACTTACATGGCATGAGATACCATCCTCCTAGAATGTTGTAAAGAGGTCAATTCTCTTCAAATGAAACTAAAAATTCAATGCAATCCATTTTATAGCCAAAATAATTTTTAAATAAAACCTGGCCAGCTGACATTTGGTAGAGAATATATGTAAGAATAGTTATGAGATGTATGCAAAAGAAGGTCAAAGAGTAGGACCTTGCCCTACCAGATATAAAATATGTTATAGAGCAACTGGAATTAAGCAGTGTGATATCAGTACTGGTACAGGACAAGATAACTGGATCACAGAACAGCATCCAGATGAAGATAGCATATTAGACCAGGGAAGAAAGAATAAACCATTCAGTGAAAGATTTGAAAAGAATCAGATCTTCATGTAGGGGGAAAAAGTTAGATCCCCTACCTCAACCACACGAACAAACAAATACAACAAATTCTGGACAGATTATAAAAGTACTTGAAGAAAATATTAGAGATGATTTTTACGTCACGAGGTGACAAAGGCCTGGCTAACAAAACCCACCCCACATGAGCCATGAGGAGACGACAGGCAGATATGGTGGCAGACTGTCAACACACCTCCTACTCTTCACAGCCCTTGCCCCCTTTTCCCCTGGACTGTTTGTCTGCTTCTTGTTGACTTATAAAACTCTTGGGAGTTCCCTGGTGGTCCACTGGTTAGGGCGTGGCTCTTTCACTGCTGTGGCCCGAGGTTCAATCCCTTGTCAAGGGACTAAGATCCTGCAAGCTGCACAGCATGGCCAAACCCCACCACTTCGAAACAAACAAACAAAAACTCTTTATGGTAAAGAAATACTGGCTTTCATTGAATTTCAGTGTTTCGAATATTTCCAGTGTTTTTGTCTCTAAGGAGACAAGACAAAAGAGTGGAGTAGGGAGCACCAGCTTTGCAGTCGGGTGAAACTGCCTTCTGCTTTGGGTTTGGCCGCTGGGGCCTTACACTGATCTCCTTCATCTATGAGGGAGGGATAGTAATATCATCCTCACAGGACTGTGGGCTTTAAATCAGACAATATATGGAAAACTCTTCATCTTACGCTTGGCATGAATCAGTGCTAAGCTGGTGTCACAGACAAGATGGTGGAATATATCAAAGGCTCTGCTTGTGGCATCAGGCTCTGAAGGCTCTTTCCCACCAGAAGATTATAGAAATATTGCTTTTATTTTCTTCTAATACCTTTATGTGGTCTTTTTTCACATTTATGGATATATGTTTATTTAAGATAAAACATGGGGATCTGCTATTTACCCCCCAAATACTTAGGCAGCTATTCTATCACCATTTATTCATTTTCTTCCGCTGACTGCAATAGTAAAACATGACATTTCAAAAGTCTTAAGAACACAGGGGTCTATTGCTGGACTCTATCCTACTTCAAATAAATATTCGGTTGAATTATTCCTCACTGTGGAATTGACATAACGCCGCATCTCTCTTCCGTTGAACACCATTATTGTCTACCATAGGAAGAACACTGCATGGCCCCTGTCCTCCAAAAGCTTATCGTATATGTGGGGAGAGGAAATAACGGTTAGGACTCCTCGCTTTCACTGCCGAGGGTACAGGTCCAATCCCTACTTGGGGAACTAAGATCACACAGGCCCAAACAAAACAAAACAAAACAAAACAAATGCAAGAAGTTAAAAACAATAAAAAGGGGACTTTACAGAAATTCTAAAAATGCCAAAGGCCATATGCCACCTGAGATGTAGAGGGTACAGTCTGGGCAATGGCCAATGACTAGCAAGCTAGTCCCCAGCCTCCTAGGCTCAGAAATCATACTCTTCCTCACCAAGCGAGAACTCACGTCTTCCTGTTGTGGCAGTCTCACTTGAGCAATATCACAGGATTGATCAAACATCAGAATGCCAAATTATTACTTGACAATGAGAAATACATCTGTTCTACACACAGGGCATCTGTGTCTACACAAGCAGAGAATTACCTTCTGTGGGGACAGGCCTCCGTGGCACACTGAAGCACAATCACAGAATCGAAGGCTACTTGGTGACAACAGAATTAGAAAAGGAATCAGCCGAGTCCAGAATTTAATGGGAAGGCCTGAGGTAACTGGATCCATCCATCTCCTCAACAGGCAGCCTGGCTAGTGGGCCTGACTCGGCAGTTATGCTGCCTAAGGTGCCATCTCTACTCTTGGGCAATGTGAGGATGGGCACTGCCCATGTTGGTCTCTCCTCACCTTTTCTATGCTTTCACTAGTGACCAACCCTCCTGCAGATAGACACATTTCTCTTTAGAAGTTAGTACATCATGTCAGGTTTGATTCAAGTGTGATAGGCCAGGAAGCCATTGGTCCTTACACATCTCTGCTCAGCTCCATGATGTGCTGACCTTGGTGGTTCTCTCCTGGGGGGCTGCCTTTCAAAAAACTGCTTACCACTTTTGTGAGTTCTGAGGGGAGGGGACTGCTTTGCTATGGCCCCTCAGAAATGGTGACAAACCTCACAGGACTAGGATCAGGAGGGCTGGGGTATTCAGGGAAGGCTTTACAGAGAAAGATATCTGAACTTGAGTTGGCTTTTCAGAGATTCATAGGAGTTCCACAGGCAAAGCAAAATAAAGGAATTTTCGATGGACAAAGGCACAGACAAAAGTAGGAATGGGTATGGTGTAACTAGCGTATAGTGAGGAGCTGCTTTGGCTGGAATGGAGGGCTGCCATTACAGGAGAAAAGATAACTAAAGTAATGTGGAGTGGTAGGGTAGAATCAAGACTGTCAGCCTATTAAAATCACTCTTTTAATGTTAGCAACTGCCTGCTGGAAAAGTAATAAACCACTATGTAACTGAACAAAAGGTAAACAGGCTAGCTCCAGGAATAGGCTACTATAACTATTTGAGGGTAGCCTGCTGCAAGATTTTACTTGCAGTGTTTTAATGGAACCTATCTACACAATTCCTAATACACCGGAGAAGAAAGCTGCTAAGTAAACCTGAGGAATTGACGAGATCACACTTTTGTCTTTTAGGCATGTCCTTTTAGCCCTCCCAGGGTGACTGATAGCTCCTTGAGTATGGAGATCCTATATCTCTCATCACTTCAGCCAAGAAGGAAAGAAATCAACGGTAGAATGAGAGTGACTGGTGAGGACCTCAAATCAGCATACTTTCTTGAGTTGAAGAAAATTTACTATCATGTCAACTCTGGCCTTCTTATAAACTTCACTTGTCAAAATAGTCCAATAGCTTGTTATCATGGATCCAATTCCATAGGGATCTCCTGGGAGTGAAGTTCCTTTTAAAAATCCTGTAGGGACTTCCCTGGTGGTGCAATGGTTAAGGATCCGCCTGCCAGCACAGGGCACACAGGTTCGATCCCTGGCCTGGGGAGGTCCCACATGCTGCGGAGCAACTAAGTCAGTGTGCCACAACTCCTGAGCCCGTGCAGCTACAGCCCGTACTCCACAACAAGAGACGCCACCTCAGTAAGAAGCCCATGCACCGCAATGGAGACCCAACGCAGCCAAAAAAAAAAAAAAAAAAAAACACACACACACAAAAAAACATCCTGGGAATATACTTTTCATTAAAAGAACAAAGTGTATGTCAGTCCTCATGGCTAAAGGGAAGAATCAAGTAGTAGCAGGTGGAAAGGTGGATTTGATTCTCAGTTTCTGGGTTCTGAATCTGAATTAATTATTGTCCTTACCTCAATGAGACAGAGAATTCTAACACAAATCGTCACTACTACAGGTACAGATACTGCCAAGATGAGTTTGTTGTTATAGTCATAACCTGGAACTTCTTTTGTGAGCTAAAGAAATATATCACAATTTTTAAAAACAAGGAGATAGAAGGGATGAAAACTTACGATTCTTCATCCTATTCTAAACGAGAGCTAACTATTCTTAAACTACTATGAAACCCAATCCTTCCAGGCGAGTAGCTTCTATAAGAACAAGCCAAATTTAATGTTATTAGTCTTATCATTAGCATTTTCTTCTACAATTTATCTACAATTTATTTATCTTGTGTTATGTCCTTTTCGCGTCTACCCTAGGAATAGTGACACACTCTCTCAATGAGCAAAGTTGGAGATCACTGTCTTAGCCCGTTTCATGGCTGAAGATAAGATACTGACTAGGAGCCCGTGGTATTCCCGCTTGGGCACGTTAATGGCATGTCCTAAACTGAGTAAAAGTCCAAGTCCCACGTGTCAGGGGTTATCCTCACCTCACTTGACTCCTGCTCTTTCTGCTCACTCTGGGCTTCTGTGCTCTCACTGATAGAGTTGTCAGCTTTCCACTGGTCCATATCCCATTCCGCTTTGGACACATTTACTTCTTGCTGCTTGCTGAGAAGCTTCATCAGGAGGCCTGTTCTAGAGATGAGGTTGGCACAGGCCAGCTGCACGTGGGTGTCCGAGCAGTCTATTTTCAAAGTCTGGATAACATGAGAAATGAGCCTTTGCACGTCATTGTTGGGGATGAGGGACCAGAGCTGCTGGTTTAGCTGAGTTTCAACTTGATCACCCGGGGATGCGAGCCCTGGGAAAGTGAAGCCTGTGGGCTTAGAGGATAATTCAGTGACCATGTTGTGGTGCTCCCATTGTGTTTTGTTGCTGTGTTGAACAGCTGGCATACTGTTGTCTGCAGCGACAGTAGAATGTGCAGTGGAGACGTTCCTATGGCTAGTGTTTCCAGGGCCGGTTCCTCCTGGCAGAGTAGCGTTTCCTGTAGAACTAATTGCTTCAGAAACATTTTGTGCAGTATTGTTTTCTGAAGTAGTGTTTTCTGCAGAAGGGTCTGAAAGAGAAAATAATTCTGGAAAAGGATTTTCCTGAGAAGTCACTTCTCCTGAAGATGAAACAGCCTCTCGTGGAGGGGAATTTATGAGACTCCTCACGACAGAGAACGGAGGGCTTGCAAGCATCACTCTATCAAGTGAACTTTTCTTTCTGAACTTTCGACTCCCTTTTTTCTTTTTTCTTTTTGTTTCTTTTTGCGGTACACAGGCCTCTCACCGTTGTGGCCTCTCCCGTTGCGGAGCACAGGCTCCGGACGCACAGGCTCAGCGGCCATGGCTCACGGGCCCAGCCGCTCCACGGCATGTGGGATCTTCCCGGACCAGGACACGAACCCGTGTCTCCTGCATCGGCAGGCGGACTCCCAACCACTGTGCCACCAGGGAAGCCCCTCGATGCTTTTTAACTTTGGGTTTTCTGTGGACCCGATGAGACCTAATTTTATGGAAGATGTATTTTTTTTTCCAGAATGTGAGATTAATTCGAAGTCCTTAATATTTCTAACTCTTGCCTTTGCATCTTCGAAAACATGAATAGCGTTGGATAAGTCTTTTGATTTGCTTTTAACCTCAGATGGGGATTTTGGCGGGATGGAGGCACAAGGCCTGCCCTTGAAGTACGGTTTGAGGGGAGAGGAGCCTGCGGCCTTGTGTTCCTTTATGAATGAAGACTCTGCATCGGAGGACTTTCCCACCAGCTTCCTGGGCCTCTGCACCATGAGGAGCTGTTTCAGCTTTCTTGGGGATGGCCTCCTGAGCTTTCATTCTTTGGCAGTGTTCGCCACAGATGGCTGGGCATTCTGTTTCCTCCTGACGCTCTCATCTCCCACTGCTTTGAGGTGCATTTTCTGTATGCCCCTTGAGGACCTTGTTCACTCTCACCAGCTTTTCCTCTGTACTCTCAATCTTTGCTAGGCTGTCTTTCTGTGGTTGGGCAGTTTCTAATTTCTTTTGAAAGATGTAGCGTGTAAACATGGCACTTAAAAGGTTGGAACGCGTACACGTGGCAGGTTTTTCTTCCTTTTTAACCTCATCAATTTTTTCTTGAGTTTCTGCATCTAACAAATTTTCCACAGAATGGAGTTCCCTCAATTTGTTTTTTTTAGTTGAATTGTTGGGTACAGGTTTAACAGAAGGGCTCCTTGTATTGTTTTTCAAACGGCCCAGCGGCATATGTCCATCTTGTGTATTTGAAAAAAGAAGTTGAATGAATGGTAATAATGTTGATTCCACATCTCCTAGATTTCCCTCTGAGATATAAGGCAGTATGTAATTTAGTGTACTGATAATATCACTTTTATTATTAAAGTCCAGCTGCTCATTCATGAAGCCTGACAAGCTGACAGCACTGTTAGGTGAGGACATCCTCTCTGACTCAATAGTCAGCTCGGTGCTGTTGTTCGTCTTCTGGGCTTGTAACACCTTCATCAACGATCCTCCTGCATTCTCTATAGATGTTTCTTCATCTGTCAAAAGAGAAGGGACTGTTTTTGATCATTGAAGACTGATGGGACAGCCTTTTGTCAGTCCACAGCCAAAGAAATTAGGAATCAGTCAAAGTTTGAGTGCCACTTAGGAGAAAAAGAAACCCACCCTTAAGCCTATGACTGGCAACAACAAAATGTGAAAAAGGTCTCTCTTGAAAAAGGGGCTATCTACTCAGAAAATTCTGTAGCGTGAAATATAGGAACTATATTCAGGATTACTCCACTGGTTCCCAGGGGCCAGTACTCAAGAAAAGCCAAGGCTGGAAGACAAATATTCCCCTAATCAGCTGGACTCTCTGCAGATCTACTGTGACTCCTCACATTCATATACCCCATCCTGTCCTGCCTCAAAGGCATGGGAGTGTGAGGCTTCCTCTCTCCACCTCTTCAGTGTGCTTGTGTTCTTGCTGCTATCACAGATCTCCACGACAACCACCGCCGCTAACAGGTCGTCATCTGGACATGTCCTTCTCCAACTACCCACTGAGTCCTTTGCTTAGTCCCTGCTTCTATATATCCCAGTCCCCATAACAGAAGCCTCTATACAGAAAAAAACACTATGTCCGCCCTGGCTCTTTGCTAAAATTTGGGCAGGGAGCTCGGGTATAAGTTAAGAGATTTGCCAGATTGTATGCCCATGTGGAATGTTCAACAAATCAATGGAATAATACTTGAGGCCCTAAAATGTAGACGGGAAAAAGCAACTTCTGTCAGATGGCTACTTTGCTTTCAATTCATTTTACTTCTAATATTTCCAGCTCTACTTGGGGAACCATCCAAATCTTCTGACTGTGTGAAGGTAATGTGTACCATTGTGTAGCTGGGCTTGTCTCCCAAAAGGATTAAAAGTATTTTTGGTGAGGGTCAAAGGAGGAGGGAAGGGTCATGAGAAAGGAGGAGCAGAGGCTAGCAGAGAGCCCCAAACTGGGGACAGGAGATCGGGGCCCTAGGGTCATAGCACTTAACACTGCTGATCTTGTTTTTCCTCACCTGTAAAAGGAGATTAAAAATGCTTTTTCTGCCCACTTCTGGGGGAGAAGGGAATAATATAATTAGTAAAAAAAATGTTTGGGGGAGTTCCCAGGTGGTCTAGTGGTTAGGACCCGGCACTTTCCCTGCTGTGGCCCGGGTTCAATCCCTGCTGGGGGAACTAAGATCCCACCAGCTTGGTGGCCAAAGGAAAAAAAAAAAAAAAAAAAACTGTGTTGAAAAATCAGCAATATTGTCTTTATATAAGTGGCAAAGTGTTATTATTTATGATGTGCTCTAGATCACTGAAAGAGACCTGTATTCAAGCTACCTGGGCATGAAAGCACATTTTGGAAGTCATCAAGTTAGTGCCCATAAATCTAATATATAGAAAAATCGTTGAAAGCCCCTGAGTGTTTTGTGGATAGAAAAACTTGCGATTCAGAGCAAGTTCAGAGCTGGACAGTCAAAGAAATAACTAGCTCTCCCATGCATTAGAAGGGCTTGGTAGCAGCTTCTGGTTATGGAACCAGAAACTCTCAGGCTCCAGATAGGACACAAAACAGCATCACTTGCACTCTTTATAAAATTGCAGAAACAAACCAAATAAACAAAAATATATTTACACCTGTCTTATAAGACAAAGGGTACTTGAGACCTAATGTATATAAAATCAGTTTACAAACTGTGATGTACTATGTGAATAAGTTGTCATTTGCAGAGAGGGCAGCATAGGATATGTGGCCATTAATGTGAATTCCCTTCCCCCTTCCATTCCTTTCTCTGGTTCCTTTACATATGCAGATCAGTTACATTATGAAGCTAATAATGTAACTGAGCTCTTCTTAGCTTAATAATGTAACCAAGAATCTGATTTTTAGCAAGGGGGTAATTCTTAGAAATTTAGGGAGCTGGAACTCTAAATGAATGTATTAAAATAATGTAATTACATCATTAGTTTTAAAATGTATCATCCTTGATTAAAAATAACAAATTAAATTAAAAATTAAAAATGTATTATCCCGCAATTGAGACTCACCACAACGTGTGACGTCCCTCAGGCGTTCACTGTCACAACGCAGCTTGACTGTCTCACAGACAACCTCAATAGTATTTTTAAATTGGCAGAGGCAGCAGGCCCTATGGCTGGGTAAGATCCTATAAATGGAAACACAGGTAATTAAATTCGTGGTAAAAGAGTTACCTGAGTAGGTAGAAGAGGTAGGCCAAGGCCACCACAGACCAGTGCAAAAAGGAGTTCTTGGGGCATATGGACTATAGAACTGGATAGGGGCCGGTTGGCCAATTGCTGCCCTTGACAGTTGGAAATAAATATAGAGGAGGAGAGAGGTGCCCAACAGAAGGATTAGGATGGCAGTAGGTATGATATGCCTAGAAAAAAGGGAATAGCGATTAGAATTGGGTGACACTGAACTGTAGTTTAATTCAGAAGTATCTCCTTCCAACCCGAAAGCCTCACTTTGGGTTGAGAGTACACAGGAAGAAGGCAGACTTCTAAGAAGAGTATGAAGAAGACCCCACATTCTGGAGTCACTTTCTCAGTTCCTATTTGTGAGGAGTAATATATTAGAAATTATTCTAGTAATAAAAAAGCATCATGTGGCTAAACAATAACAGAGATCGCATTGACCAAATCTGGACAAAAGGAACATTCCAAAGAATAACATTATCATTATAATAAGGTATAACGTAGTTAATTGAAAAAAAAGCACACGAGTTCATAATGATACTCCAAATGAAAAGTGGGGGAGCTCTTCTTTATAGAATAATGTCAGCTAATAAATGCAAAAGGAAGGATAGAATTAGGAAAGTGTTATTTTGCAACTATCAATGTAATAATCGATTCAGACAAGGATTATCATTGATGCACAGTTGGGTGAAGAGTTGTTTGAAAGTAGGATCTCCACTGATCCCAAGGATCACCCCACATATTATTTATCAATTACCAAGGGGAAAAATAACTTTACAATGGAGAGATATGGAATAGACCACCTTAACCAAGTGATCAAACTTAGCACTGGGCCACCTCAAGTGATGAAGTATGAAGAATACATCACCTATATAGTATTCTTCCCCAAAATGTTTACTTTGAATCTAATGAGGAAACAGACAAATACAGATTGTGGGGCAATTTACAAGACAACTGGCTTAGACTCTTCAAAAAAGCCAATGTCTTAAAAGACCAAAAAAAATAGTAGGGAAAAATTCTAGATTAACGGAAACACAGACATGACATGCAATGCCTAATCTTTAATTGGATCCTGTATCAAAACAAAACAGACTTAAAGAATATTATTGGCTTCTGGCCAAGATGAAGTACAAGGGCCAACTTAACCTCCCAGCTGAAACAAGAAAAAAATCAGATGGAACATAATGAAACAACAGTTTTCAAGAAACTGAACCTCAGGCAATACATTTCAGTGATTCCCGAGGAGATGGGAAATAAATGAAGTGATCCCTATAATTGCCCTTACTTCTCTGAGAGAGTATCCACGTCATGGTACAGGGAAGAGAAGTCCAGACAGAGACTAGTGGGCTCCCTGACAGACAAAATGGAGATAAGGGTCTGGGAAAACCAAGGTAACTAGAGTTCACAAAGCAGAGTATCAGAGAGAAAAGAAGTGCACAGACAAAGAACTCTGGAGATATGCAGAGGGATCTCTTGAGAATTCAACAAAGTATGGGTCAATACATTTGTGTGAGGAATAACTTGATGCCAGGAAAAGAACCACATGAAAGGATTAATAAGAAGAACAACTGGATATCACACAGGGTTGTAGGAATAGTACCTGTTCCTACAAGTCAGACTGGAAAACCTCATGATACTCAGAAAGGACTTGTCTCAGTAGTTGCAAATAATGAGCTCCAGACTAAAGGCTACTTGGACTCCTACCCAACGAACCTTAAAAGCTAGACCTAAAAGAATACAATTGTTTTGAGTAACCTAATTTCACCCAAAACAAAGCCCAGGCATTTTACAGGAATATAAATATACATAGCACACAATAAACTAAAACTCACAATATCTGGGATCATATGAAAAATTGCATGCAAGCATGCAAAGAAGTAGGAAAATATGACCCATACTGAGGAGAAAAGGCAATCAATCAACAATAACCCATAATCTATACAGATGTTAGAATTGGCAGAAAAGAACTTTTAAAAGGTTATTATACATGAAGAAAAGTTGTTATAACTGTATTTCATATGTTAAAACACCCAGACTAAACACTGAAAATGTTAAGTGTAGGCATGGAAAATGTAAAACAGACCTAAATTGAGCTTCTAGAGATTAAAAACAATGTCTAAATGAAAAAGATATTGCAGGAGGTTAAAGGCTAATTAGACACGGCAGAAGGTCAGTGAACATTAAGGCATAGCAACAGAAACTATCCAAAATGAAACAAAAGGAGTAACAAAACAACAACAAAATGAATAGAGCCTCAGTGACTTGTGCAACAACTTCAAGTGGCCTAATACATGTGTACTTAGAGTCCATGAAGGAGAGGAGAAATATAAAAATTTGAAGAAATAATAGCCAAAATTTTTCCAAATTGGTAAACACTATAAACCCTCAAAGTCAAGAAGATCAATGAACTTTCAGCAGAAGAAACATGGACAAAACTACACCAAGGCACAGAAAATAATCGAATTGCTCAAAACCAGCAATAAAGAGAAGAATTTAAAAGGAGCCAGAGGAAAAAATTATACACTACATGCAGAGGAACAAAGATAACAATGACAGCAGAATTCGTGCTTGAAAAATCGTAAACGAGAACTCAGTGGAATAACATCTTTAAAGTAGTGAATTGAATTCTATCAAGCTAGAATTTTATACCCACATCTGTCAAAACAAAAGCAAAATAAAGACTATCTCAGACATACAGAAGCTGAAAGAATTCATTGCTGGTAGACTTTCACAATAAGAAATGTTAAAAGAAGTATTTTTAAGCAGAAGGAAAATGACACCAGATTGGAATATGGATCTACATAAAAGATTAAGAATACTGGATACATACAACAATGAAGACCCAATTCAACCAAAAATAAATAAACAAATTAAGAAAAGAAGGGAAAAATCATATAATCACTGCAATAGATGCAGGAAAAGAATGAAAACATCTAACATACATTCCTGATTAAAGAAAAAAAAAACAGCCCTCAGTAGACTAGGAATGGAAGGAGACTTCCTCAACTTGATAAATGACTTCTACAAAAAACCTAACATCATACTTAATGGTGAAGGACAAAGTACTTTCTCACCAGGATCAGGAACAAGGCAAGGATATCTGCTCTCATTGCTTCTATGTGACATGGCACTGAAGGTTCTAGCCAGTGCAATAGGGCAACAAAAAGAAAAGACACATTCAGAATGGAAAGGAAGAAGTAAAACTATCTTTATTTGCAGATAACATGATTATGTCGAAAACCTGACAGAAGCTACGAAAATGCTACTGGAACTAATAAATGAGTCTATCAAGTTTGCAGGGTACAAGATCAACATACAAAAAGATGAATTTGTCTCAACAAACAATCAGAGATCAAAGTTTTAAAATGCTACTTATAAAAGAATCCAACATATAAAATACTTAGAATAAATCTGACAAAAGACTTGCACACTGAAAACTGTAAAATGTTGCCGGGGGAAATTAAGAAGGACCTAAATAAATGGAGAGATATAAAGTATTCATGGATCAGAAGATTCAATATTGTTGAGACATCAATTCTCCCCAAATCGATTTATACATCAAAACCCCAGTAGGCTTTCCTATAGACATTGACAAGCCAATTCTAAAATTCATATGGAAATAAAATTTAGAGTAACTAAAACAACTTTGCGAAAGAACAAAGTTGAAGAACTAACAGTAACTGATTTCAAGGATTATGAAGCTACACCTTCAAGACATTGTGATAGTAGTGTAAAGATAGACAAAAAGACCAAAGGAACAGAACACAAAGTTCTGAAGTAGAGAGATGTGGAGAACTGACTTTCAGGTTCAAAGGCATTTCAGTGGAGAAATGATAGTCTTTTCAACAAATGATGCTGGAACAACTGAATATCCAGGTGCAAAAAGAAAAAAAAAATGAACTTCCATCTAAACCATATACAGAAATGAACTCAAATTGGTTCAAAGATCTAAATGTAAAACATAAAACTATAAAACGTCTAGAACAAAACAGGTGAAAAATTTTATGACCTTGAGTTCGGCAAGATTTCTTAGATACAACACCAAAAGCATAATGCATAAAAGAAAAAAACAGATAAATTAGACACCATCGAAATTAAGAATTTCTGCCCTGCAAAAGACACTCCTGAGTGAACGAAAAGATGAGTCACAGAATGGGAGAAAATACCTAGCAACTTACCTATTGGATAAAGGACTAATTTCCAGACTATAGAAAGAACTCTCAAAACTCCAGAAAAATATAGATAAAAGATTCAAAGATATACAGATGGAAAATAAGCATATGAAAAGATGTTTGACATGATTAATCATTAGGGATGCTACAGTGAGATACAACTACACACCTATTAAACTATCTAAAATTAAAAATACTGAGCATAGCAAATGTTGGCCACAACATAAAGAAAATGCAGCTCTCATACACTGCTGGTAGAGATGTAAAATGATCAAACCACTATGGAAAATAGGTATTTTTTAAAAACTTAAACATACACTTACCAATGATGCAGCCATTCTACAGGCAGGCATTTACCCAGGAGAAATGGAAGTAAACATCCATACAAGACTTGTACACAAATATTCATAGCAACTTTATCTGTAATAGACAAAGACTCAAACAACTCAAAAGTCCATCAATGGTCAATACATAAATGGTGGTACATCCACATAAAGGAATGCTCTTCAGCAATAAACAGAAATGAATTACTGATATATACAACAATATGGATGAAGATTAAAATAATCATGCTGGGTTAGAAGCCAGTTAGAAAAAAGTATACACTGTATGATTCCATTTACATAAAATTCTAGAAAATGCAAACAGAAAGCAGATCAATGGTTGCATGGCGATTGGCAAGTGCAAGGAACGATGGGAAGGAAGAATTACAAAGAGACATTAAGAAACTTTCTGAGGTGATGGACATTTTGATTTTCGTGATGTCTTCATGGTGTGTATGTAAGTGTGTCTGTAAACACAGATTACTGCATGTCAATTATACCTCAAAAAGCTGTTAAAAGAAATGATATTAGATAAGAGAGACAATTGGGGAAATTTGAATAGCAACACTTTATTAGGTAATATGATTGTGTAGGAATTTAATTTCTTCAATACTGTGTATTAACAGTATCGTCGTTACACAGGGAAATAATTTTTAATATCCAGAGAGGAGGGCATCTAGCTGACAAGAGAGGGATCGCAATTGTGGCAGATGCTGTGGGACGCTGAGGAAGATGAGGCTAGAGCAGTGACCAATGCGTGATGGCACGGTGAAGACAGTCATTTGTCAGGTGACCTGACAAAGACGGTTGGAACAGACTGCTAAATGCAGTGCCGTTTCCGCATACTAATCTCACGCAATCCCCTCAACTAGCCTTGGCGTAACAGACAGTTTGTATTAGCTTGCCATATTGGAAGGGGGAAGGCACAATTTAAGGTGCAGTACGTTGTGTAATAAACTGTCACAATAGGGTCCTACAGAAATAGTTTTTTAAACTGCAAAGAAATAAAACTTGACACTTCCCTCACAACATATATGAAAATTAACTCAAACTGAATCATAGACCTAAATGTAGCTATACAACGTCTGGAAGAAAACGTAGGAGAAAATCTCTGTGATTTGGGGTTAGACAGTGGGGTCTCAGAGAAAGATTTCTTAGATTAAGACGCAAAAAAGCAGGAACCATCTAAGAAAAATTGCTAAGGGACTTCCCTGGTGGTTAAGACTCCGAGTTCCCAATGCTGGGGGCCCGGGTTCGATCCCTGGTCAGGGAACTAGGTCCCACATGCATGCCTCAACTATGAGTTCACATGCCAGATCTAAGAAGCCCATGAGCCGCAACTAAGGGGCTCATCTGCCGCAACTAAGACCAGCACAACCAAATAAATAAATTAAATTAATATGAAAAATTAAGAAAAATTGCTAAATTAGGGTTCATCAAAAATTTAACACTTCTAGTTTTCAGAGACATTTTAATATAATGAAGATAAGTCACAATCTGGGAGACGATATTTACTAAACACATATCTGAGAGCAAGGACTTTTTCCATTTGCCTTTTATTTAAAGCACTCTTAAATCTCAATAAAAATATCCAATTAAAAAATGGATTTGAACAGACACTTCATTTAAAAGGATATTTGCACATGAATAGACACTCAACATCATCAGCTTTTACAGAAATGCAAAATGTGGCAAAAACCACGAGATTCAACTACACACCTACAAGAAAGGCTAAAATTTTTTAAAAAAACAAATATAAGCATCAGGTGAAGATGTAGGTCATCTGCAACTCTCATAGACTGCTTGTGTGAAAGCAACATGGCACAGGCACTTTAGAAAACAGTTCAGCAGTTTCTTAAAAAGTTCAATAGGCACTTAGCATATGATGAAGCAATCCCACCCTGAGGTATTTTACCCCAAAGAAATGAAAACATATGCTCACACAAGACATATGTTCACACACACATGTGAGTGTTTTCAGAGGCTTTGTTCATAATAGCCAAAAAACAAGAAGAAACTCAAATGTGCATCGAACGATGAATGCGTAAACAAACTGTGTATCCACACAACTAGAATACTGCTCAGCGCTCAAAAGGAATGAGCTACTGACAGGTGCAACAAAACAGATGAATCTCCAAAGAGACTGGCTAAGTGAAAGAAGCCAAAAACAGAAAGCTACATACCACATGATTTCACTTATCAAATATTCTGGAAAAGGCAACATTATACGGACAAAAATCAGATTGGTGGTTGCCAGAGGCTGGTAGTGACAGGAGGATGGATTGACTACAGAGGGACATGGGGGGTCTTTTGGGAGTGCAGAAGTTTTCTTTACCTCAAATGTGGTGGTGGCTACAGAACTATACGTTTGTCAAAACACATCACACTGTATATTTAAAAAGAGTGCATTTTGTTAAACGAAAATTATACATAAATAAACCTGACTTAAGAAGATAATCAAACAAACCTAAAAATACAATTGAGTGAAAATCAATGTAAGAAAAATCAACTTACAGTGTTTCCAATTCAAGGGTCATCATGAGGATGCTTTCCATTGCGGTAAGTGACACTTGTGCTGTTCCCATGTCTCTGAAGGAGAAGCCCAAACATGCATGATATAAAACCCAAAGACAAAATTTCTAAACTGAAGAAGATACTTAACATGTGATTACTTCCACTTTGGCTTCTTACTTGCCATAGATGATAATGCCAAAGAGCTCTTTTGGAAGAAATTTAAATTTGCATCATCAAATTAATGACCTTGGTGCTGAACAGTACAATCATTTTCTATGATCCTCACTTCTCATTTTCAATTGCATCTACCTCTTTTGATCACTCTTTTTTTAAAAAAAAATAATGTACCCCTTATTCCTTTTTGCTTTCTTGGATAAATACTATTCCTATATGCATCTTCATGTTCCATATCTATATGTGTTCTTCAACACTGTTCTCATCCTCTGCTGGCTCTCTTACCCATATATATTCTTTCTTAATCCTTTTCTTTGCCAATAACTCTTATTTTCAATAACCCAGTTAAAATCTAAATTATGACTGTTTAGCCAAAGTACTCAATTTTTGACGAAAGTAAAAAGGAGCAGAAATTATCTCATGAGCCATGAAACTCTTACAATACTTACAAAGAGTTTAACGCTGGCACTTTAAAAAGACCAGAATCTTCAACTGTTGGCAAAGGATTACGATTGAGAATTCTGAAAAATGGAATGGAATTAAAATTATCTGCATTTTCAATTACTTCCATGAAAGTTTATATTCATTTTTTTTGGTATGGAACTTGAAGGTTAAAAATATCATTTTATGTCTTTACCTATATATCACCCTTAGAATCTGTAAAACACTCTTTCACTGGGAGCTACCCCGGTCTCTAGATGATAAAGTGGAGAAGAGAAGCAAACAAACAAACAATAAAATAGAAAAAAAGTGGCTAGCAAAGAAAAAATATGCCAAAGTACTTTTCACGTTAAAAACCCTCGAAGTGACTATGCTGGTAGGAAGCCCTTGCTCTGTAAAAAAAGTACTATTTCTAGTGTCCTCCATAATTCAAGGTGTTTTTCTTTCATCTCTACAAATTTTGAAAAATTTCATGATTTAAACTACTCAGCTAAAGACAAAAATAAGGCTAATTCCTTAGTTCTGGAGCCAAAGAAGAGATAAATCCAAGAGCAACTGGTGAAAGCCATACTCTCATCACATAGTCCCGTGTGTATTCTTGTGCCATAGCCTTTGTTACTGTGTATGTAATCAACTGTTTACTTGTCACTCTCCTAGATTGTCAGCAACTTGAGAGCAGGGACCACACTTTATTGCCATTATTATTCCTGTGCCTGACATAGTGCCTAGTATTTACTAGGCATTTAATAAATGTTTGCTGAATAAATAAATAACATTTTGTTTATATATCAATAAAATAAACAAATCAATTTTGGGGAATAAAATTTTATTCCAAAATGTTGGAATAGATTTTCTTCATAGTTCTTTCTTTCTTTCTTTTTTTTTCCCCTTAGTTCTTTAAAACAAATAAGGGGGAAAAAAAACCAGAAAAGAAACAGGAAGAAAGAAGAGAATATCTGACTTAAGGTTAACTCTACTCAAGAATTATTAGTGTACTTTTGCAGAATATTATAAAGATAATTATCAAAACTAATATCTTTTGGGTTGCCATGCATATGTGATCAGCATTTAACATTTCATCCTCACAGTAACCTTATGTGATATATATATTACACAATTGTACAAATGAGGAAACTGAGGCACAGAGGAGTTACATAACTTGTCTTAAGTCATCAAGCTCGTAAGAAGCAGAGCTGGAATTTGAACTCAGTTCTGACTCTAAAGCCTGTGTTTAACCTGAATGAAAAAAAAAAGGTTTTTTTTTTTTTTTGAAACATCTGTTACTTTAACCTTAATTTTGACAGCACTAAATATAGAAATACCTTTTCAAACTTCATCTACCCATCTGGGAAAGCCTCTATGAGAATTATATTTTCTCTTTTTATTTATTTATTTATTTATTTCTCTTTTTATTTATTTTTTCCTTAATCATCTCTTGTGATAAATATTTAATTAGCCTATGGCCATTGAGACTTTATAGATTTTTTTTTTAAATTGCAGGAAAATCAGGAAAAATGATGGAGGAAGGACATCTGAAAATTCATCCCTGCATAGAAGGAACAATAACAACAACAACAAAACTGGCAAAAATGGTCAGAATCAACTTCTTCTGAACTCTGGAAATTTAACCAACATGCTGGCAGTAAATGGGGGAGCAATTTATTCAAGGAAAACAAATTAATTTCTGTAAGAACAATGAGATTTGTGTTGCTTTAACTTGCCCTCGACCTTTGGTCTCCATGCCAGTGGTAGCCTTGAAAAACAGCCCACATCCCTGGTACCAGAACGAGCAGCATGGACTGAGAGGTCCTTCAAAGCCTCATTCCCAAAGAACTGTCATTGTTTTACATGTCTGGTGGTCCCCTGGAAGACCTCACTTGAAAGGCTTGCCTTTGACCTGACTGAGGGCTGTCTAGTGAGAAAAGCCTCTGCTCAGGTGGCATTTCTGGAAAACATTTTCAAGCAAATATTTTAACATGGCGGTGGCATGAGGCAATGGATAACAGTTTGGGGCAAAAAACAACCCAACCGCAAAGCTTTAAAAGAAAAGCTGAGGAATGAGATGTGCACAGACACTTTGAAATATTCCAATGTATTCCTGGGAAACTGGAAGACCACAAGACATATTCCTGGGCATCTAGGAGAATAACTGTTAGCATTAATAAATGAGTTCAGCAAGGTTGTAGGATATAAGATCAATATCATTTCTACACACCAGCAATGAGTAATCGAAAAATGGAATTTAGAAAACAATTCCATGTGGAACAGCATCAAAACAAATATAATACTTAGGGGAAAATTTTACCAAGTAAGTGCAAGATTCACACTGAAAAGTACAAAACTGTTGAAAGAAATTGAAGAAGATCTAAATAAGTATAAAGACCTGCTGGATTCATGGACTGGAAGATAATCTTATGAAAATTTCACTACTTCCCAAATCGACCTATGGTTCCATTGCAATTCCTATCAAAATCCCAGCTGACTTCTTTCCAGAAATTGCCAAGCTGTTTCTAAAATTCCTATGGCAATTCGAGGAAACAGAATAACCAAAACAATGTCGGTAAAGAACAAAGTGGGAGGACTCACACATCCTGGTTTCAAAACTCAGTTCAAAGCTACTGCAATCACAGTGTGGTACTGGAATAAGAACAGACATGTAAATCAATGGAACAGAATTGACAATATAGCAATAAACCCTCATATTTATGGTCTATTGATTTTCAACAAGGGTGCCAAAACAATTCAACGTGGAAAGAACAGTCTTTTCAAATGATGCTGGGACAACTGTACATCCACACACAAAATAATGAAGGTTCACACCGTATATGAAAATTAACTCCAAATGGATCAAATATCCAAATGTAAGAGCTAAGGCTATAAAACTCTTAGAAGAAAACACAGGAGTAAATCTTTATGACCTTGCCTTAGACAACAGTTTCTTAGATAAGATACCAGAAGCACAAACAACCAAAGGAAAAATAGATGAATTGGATTTTATAAAAACTAAAAAGTTTGTGCTTCAAAGGACACTATCAAGAAAGTGAATAAACATATAGAATGGGAGAAAATACTACAGGTGGGAAGAATAAGATGCAGTGGGGAGAAGAAAAGTGTAGTAGTTGCTAGGTGTGACAATCGCAAAATTTTGAACTATTACAAATAAAACAGCCACCCTGAATCACCCCAAAGGGCAGACCCAAGTTATTTTTGCTTTTAGTGTTTATGCCTTTCTAAATCTGAGAAGCTGCCAGGATTCTAGTACATAGCAAAAAGTGAGGACAACACCCTCAAGTGTGTAAGCTTTTGTGTGTACATAGCTATGTAAAGGAAACCAAAGCTAGCTGACTGGGGGAGCATTAGGGCGGCTCTGTGACCGCAGCTCAATTTGCCTTCATAGTGTGGACACACCTCCCACACTGATATTCTCAACAATGGGGTAAATAATTCAATAGGGATAAGGCTTTGATTTTCCTCTTATTCTCTCTTCGTGCTTATGTTCTTGGTACAATATTGATGTACCACGGACAAGCCAGCATGTGAATGTGCTCTGTCTGCTTAAGTTATATAGCCTTTCTACATTGTAGAGTCCTTCAGTTTCTAAAATCATGGAGCTTGTATTGTTAGATCCAATGAAGTGACTAAAAGAATTTTTAAACATAAGCCATCAGTCTGGACCTGCATAGGTGAATGAAGGAGAAACACTTTAGAGTCAGAGAAAAAAAGCATACTTAACATTTAGGATTATCAACCACTGCCGGTTTTCCATAGTATATTTCATTCCTGATTTTATCTGAAAGAGATATGATGACTACCACCATTCAAAAAGTGGTACTTTATTAATAAGCTCCTGGCTCATCTTTGAGGTAGATTTCGGATTTAAAATAGACTACCACACTGCTAACCACTTCACCTGATATTTCTCAATAACATAGAGGCTTCATTCAAGAAACCTACTGACTTATAATTACCTGACACCCGGTGATGAATCAAGGATTTGTGGGGCCTGAACCTCATCTACTTTGGGAAATCCTAGCTAATAAAAACAGGCAAAGTTATAAATAGAAAAATCGCTAGGACCCCTCTCAAGACCTTGGAAGGGACCTATGCAAGTGAGGAGCCCTGAAGCCTAAGGTTCATTGAATTCAGGATAAATCCACCTCAGCTGGGGCCCTTTTCCAAACTTATTTAATGCAAGCAACTTATAAACACCCCAGTAATATGTCATTATAGGTAGTAAAATGGTTTAACTCGAGGGTGGCATCTTCCCTTGGTGGCTTGCCTTTGGTAAGAGATGCAATAAAGTTTATATCTCACCATGGCAAATGTTTCCTAAAGCAAATTAGCTTTGTCTATTAGAAAGACTTAGTCCAAAACAAAGACTTACTATACTGTGACAATCTTTTGAAAGTAACTGTGAATGAGTC